>NC_048314.1:9609543-9676773 GCF_013100865.1 Trachemys scripta elegans
GTTAGTCTCTAAGGTGCCACAAGTACTCCTGTTCTTTCTGCGGATACAGACTAACACAGCTGCTACTCTGAAACATACCATCAAAATAATTCTTGATCAGCTCCACCAATTTGGAAAAGAGCTGATGTTCTGTTTGGCTGAGAGAACTGAGGTATTTCTGAACTGACCTTAATGGTCTTTCTGTAAACTGACAGCTGGCTTTCAACAGATTAAACTGAATAATCAGTTGATTATGGTGGAAACTGGATCACCTGAAGAACAGTTTGAACTTGTATTTCTTTTATGTTTATAGTTATGAGAGTTTTTCAAGATTTTGAATAATGTTGTAGCCTTTCTGTTCCAGTCCTCACAGAATATAAGCGCTGCAAATCAATTACTGAGAAGTAGATGTACTTATAAAACTACTTTGCTGAACTTGGGAAACTGGATTTGCAAATTTGACACCATCAGATCAGGATTAAACAAAGACTGTGAATGGCTAGCCAACTACAGAAGCAGTTTCTCCTCCCTTGGTGTTCACACTTCAACTGCTAGCACAGGACCTCACTCTCCCTGATTGAACTAACCTCATTATCTCCAGACTGATTCTTGCCAGCATATTTATACCTGCCCCTGGAAATTTCCATTACATGCATCCGACGAAGTGGGCATTCACCCACGAAAGCTTATGCTCCAATACATCTGTTAGTCTTAAAGGTGCCACAGGACCCTCTGCTTTTTGGGAACTGGCTTCACCTGTCCCTATTTGCACCTTCTTGGGAACTTTTCTTTTCTTTGAAAGTTCAGCCATTTTTACTGTCTCCAATTTTAAGCTTTTCTGCTGGATTTGCTCCCAGAATAAGTTGTAAATTTCATCTGATTATATGGACTGTAGTGAATTAAGAGTCCTTTTCACAAGAAATTGGCTTTCTGTTGCTGAAACACCTTGCAAAGTTTTGGACAGGCGGTCTACTGTGTTTAGGACTTTTCAACCTAGTTCAAGACCAGAAAGTTAAACTTTTCCATTTGAGTTGCTAGGCCTCCATCTCCAGCTCACATTTCAGGATCTTTCACTGAATCCTTCACAACTTCCCACAATGCAAGGTCCCTCTCAGAAACTGAAGATGTGATGTGTGTTGTCTTGCCGGACAGAGGACACAGATAGCTAGTGATGTATTTAACACTTCATATTTTATGTCCTGAAATATAGCCTCTCATTTGGGTGATTTGTTTAAAATGAATGTTGTGTGTTTTTTGTAAACAATTTCAAGAGTGTTTCTTAGAATAGTAATATTTTTAATAGTGTCCTGGCATGCCAAATTCAAATTCAATTGCCCATAGCAATGAGTATATTATGCAGCTTGTCGTTTCTTCTGTTGCAATCTGGTTGCTTTACCTAATACTAAATCTGCCATAAGCCAGCACCAGCGTAGCTTTGTCAGTGACAGTGGTTGATCCAAAAATTTAGAGCAATAATATATTTTAATTACTGATGCAATTACTCCACTTTACAGACTACATTTTGCAATCCATTGAACTCTCCATGAACATGCATATCATCCACTTATCGCAAGCATAAAACCACTTGTTCTTTGTCAGAAAGGTCTGTTTCATCTACCATTGCTGTATAACACTTTCCAGAAACTCTCTGAAATCTCCTTCACAATTTCAAGAGCCGCAATTTCCATTATCTCATTTTCAATAACTGGACTTATCAGTTAGTCTTGACTCTTTTTCAGCAACTTTGAAATATCGGGCTCATAATCCGCCTGGAAACAAAGCAGTTGAATAAAGCTCCAGTCAACCTCTCCACTTCAGGGCATGGTTTCAGTCTGTTAAATATAAATACCTCGCAGTGCACGTCCTTGTCTGGCACGATAACATATATTGAATATTTTCATTAGGATCTTCCTGTTTTCTTCTTTTTTCTGAGAGTGCTGAAAACGTAGCATGTCACCAACTTTCTTTGTGGTCTTTTGAAGAAAATCAGCTATTTCGTGGTGACAAGGAAAAGTTTGGTACCTCTCAAATCTGCCCCAAGGTTTCTTCCAATTAGAGAATGAAACCCTCTTCCATGTACTTAGACAAAAGTCATTTGCACCCAAAAGCTTTGCAACAGAAGAAACAAAGTATGTACTCATTGGCTTATGAATAATAGAGTCATTGAAAATCATCAAACCAGGGTGAGCAGAATGAACAGCCTTGTGTTCCAAAGTTACATACAGGGAAATATTTAAATGGTGCTTGATGAGGTATCTCAGAAATGCTAACAATAGCAGCAACTGGCATTTGGTTCCTGTTACAGGCAAGGGCAGAAACAGCTTAGTACAAAAGCCAGTGGAGGTTGATCCACTTTAATCTGCTGTGTTTTGAGTGATTTTATTTTAGCACTTTGAAAATATCCACTTTGTCTTCACTCAGTAAGAATGTTGCAGGGTCGCAGAATTAAAACATGCACAATATGCTGTGGCAAACTGAAATATTGATTTGGCCTCTTGGTTTTATATAGTCCCTGCATTCTTCGTAGAATAGTCTAGTATTTGGCAGAGTGAAGAAAGTGTCTGCCCTACAACTGATCTCTGGATTATACTGAAAAATACTAGGTTTTTACATTTTACTTCTGTAACCCTTTGGCCAGGTGGAGTTGGTAGCAACAAGGGCTGAGTTCAATATCTAGGGGTTATCTTAACAAGACAAAATGGAACTGGTTCAAGCCCCCACCATGTTAGTTTAGAAAATTAAACACCAACCCGCGGCGCCTTTTAAGAGGCAAAACTTTCCCACTCACAAGCAGAGTCTGCGTATAACAAGAAAACCCTTTTTAATTTAAAAAAAAAAAGGAAAGGGAATGCAGCATTAATTTGGGAAAACACCACAACTACATTCAAAAGCAAATAACCATCCCACAGTGTGTTGGACAATGTCCTTTGCCTCAGTTTCCCACCTTATGGTTTGAAAGTCCAAACAAATGTCCCCTTAACACGGCCCTCCCCTTTCCCTCTGCTGCACCCCACTCACAGTTGGCTCTCCTTAGGCAGCGAAGACCCAGAGTTCAGAGATGCATTCACATGGGTCCACCTCCCACCCCTGAAAGTGGGGGAGGGGAGGAGGAGGGAAGGCACTGAGCAATGCCTCCATGCTGTTGCTGCCTCAGTTCACCCTGCTGTCGCTCATCTCTGCTGCTCATCTCTGTCCAGATCTTAGCAATTTCTCTGAGCAGCGGAGAACCTCTGTTCTGCTGCAACGTTGTCCCCATACCATGTCTAAGGCTTAGTCCCTAGACCAGCTCATCAGTGCTTTCAGCTCTAGTAATCACTGAACAGAAATAAGGACTCTCTCTCAATGGAGTTTAATTAGCTCTCTTTAAACACTGCAGAGGAGAGTGTCAAAGAGTGTATAGGACTCCTTAGGCAAAGTCCACAACACCAGATAAGAATGCCTGTCCCACCCCCTCTCATCTTCTGACATCTCTGCACCCTGCTTAGCAAGTGAGGTTCAGTTGAGGGGGACACCCTCAATCAGGGCATGCTAAGTACAGTTCTGCTGCCATTTATGCATATAATAAAGATAACTCCATTTCATTATCCCACCTTAAAATTTAATTTTTTATTAAAGCTAATGTTAAAATTATATAATACCCAGGTTAAGAAAGTAGTGTCCGTACATCTGGGTATAGTGCTTAAATTCTCCAAACTGTATAAAGTTTGGTTTAAGTCATACAATACAGATAGTACATAATCAGCAATAACCCAAATTTAGATTAATAAATCTAAAGATAGTTTAGATATTCGTATCCAAATATTTGGGTCCATCACTCATGAAAAGTTTTTATACAGAGAGTTGGTTGTGGAAAGCAAATATAGCAATGAGTGAAGATTGTCCCTCAATGTTTGAGAAATTAGGATAGATTGACCCTTAGAAAATACAATCCATCAGGGAAGTATTTCGATTACTTTCCTGACTTTGTTTCTTACCGGCACTCCAGCTCATCTCTCCTGGTATTGCCGATGTCCGGTGATGTGTTCTAGGTAGATGTCCCTCGACCACCTGATGGCGTCCGACACCATGAGTTGCCGCATCAGCCGAGCGTAGTGTTGACCAATTCTGCGTTCTCTTGACACTAACTCGTTACTGGGGTCCCATGAGCCCAGGGCTCTGACAATCAGGGCGTGACTTTGAACCTCGTAGCCCCTAGCTCTCAAGGTGTTGGCCAGAGGGGCATATTTCTCCACCTTTTGAGATCGGGCATCACAAGAAGGCCGGGGTCCTGTTCTCAAAGGGAACTATGACTTCCACCATGACTATCTTCTTCTGGTCCTCGTTAGTGATGACAATGTCTTGTCACAATTCTGGGGATGGCAGAGTTCACTGCAACTTTCCCCACGGGTGGAGGGATGGCTCTGACTAGGAGATTCTGGATGGTGTTATGTCACGGCTGCCAGGCTCTGGAATGGGGCTTGCAGCTACACCAGAGGTGGGGCAGTGTGTCGTTGGCACAGCCACACTTCCTGCATCGCTTGTCCCGATTTCCGTGGCGGACAGCTCAGTTCAGTGGCATGCAGTTGAGCCAGGCCCTGTGGATGAATCTCTGGTTGGCAAATTGGGCGAAGCTGCCCCTGGGGAGGAAATGGTTGCTGGCGTCCCACTTGCATGTCTCCTCAACGGCCATGCCCTGGTCCAGCTTCCACTTCAGGTTTTCCACATACTGCCACCGGATGGCATCCTTCCAGTCCTCTCCAGCATGGTTCTAGCTCTCGGCGTGATGATTGTGTGCTCTGTATTCTTTGAATTGTAACCAGCTCCGATTGATCCCTTTTGGCAAAGCAAGGGTGTCTGCTGAACACCTAGGCAGGTGTCCTATGTAAATACAGTCTGCTCCTGAAGTCCCCCGCTTCCCCCAGTGCATCACTTGATGTGAGGGTAAAGCTCATTCAGACCCTGCCTACAATGATGTAATCCACACACCCCTCACCTAGAGACTCTGGTAAAGCAAAGACTACAAATAAGATGCCATCTGAAGGCCCTTTGACGTTGAGGCGGGATAGGCCTGGAGATGAAGGTTGAAAAAGATTAGTCAAAGGATCATGGGCTCCATGATCTCTGGCTTCTCCTCTTCCTTTGTGAAAAGAGCACATGGACCTCGTGCAATCGGGAGGCACTTGGAGCCCACCCCAGAGGAGGGGCAGCTGGCTGGACTTATCCCAGGTCTCCCTGGAGAGAGAGGCGGGATCAGAGGTCCTTTGGCACAGAAACAGAGAAAAAGAGGATTAGTTGCTCTTATGGGAAACAGCCAGTCTGGCTGCAAGAGACGCACAGACTGGCAAGCCTCAGTCAGGCACGCAGAATTCCCCTTGGTGTGAAGAGGAGACCTGCTTGCTGAGGCATTTCCCATTCAGGGAAGAAATGAGACAGTGCCTGCTTCAGAGGAAACCTTCCACCTGGCCTCTGCTACCAAGGGTCAGCCGATACCCCATGAGACGAGCGAGAGACTTCAATTGAAACTTGGACACGCAATGGTTTTCCTACCCCAGGAGAATTTTCAAGGTGTTGACAATTTTTCCTCCCTTGAATTGGGACAAAAAGTTGAAATTCAGAAACATTTTCTGAATGGATACTCTGAAAAAGAAATCCAATTTTGTTTTGATTTTGACCTTTTAAGACCTGTTTTTTAAAACTATAAATCAACTCACATTTTGAACCCAAAAAACACAACTTAATTTTGAAAATGTTGAAACAAGATGTTTCAACCATCTCAGCACTTTTTCGCCTCCTTTCCCCAAAAAACTCCCCCCCCCCCCCCCCAATTGGGAGATTTGTTGAAACTGACCCTTTCCCGCCAACTGTTCCAGTTTTGACAAATCAACTTTTTTTGATTGAAAAATCATTTTGTCGGATAACTTCCAACTGGCTGAGTGCTGGAGAACTGAGGCCTCCTGGGCTGAAGAGAACAGGGGATAGTGTTAAAAACTATTTTCAACAGCTATTATTTTTTTAACTCTACAAAAAGAACGGCCACAGTGGGTCAGACCAAAGGGCCATATAGCTCTGTACCCTGTCTCCCGACAGTGAACTCTAGCCTTTTCACATAAAGAAGTTGCCTATTCCTCTGCAATAGCATAGGCTGTAATGAATTGGCATCAGGGGTATGGTGAGGTTAATGTTGTAATGCCACTGTTATCTCCACTGTGGTTCGGGGTCTGCTAAGCTTTGTATCCACGAGCCAAATTCTTTGGCTTAGCCACAAGCCCTTAGCAAATCCTGAAAGAAATCATATATTTTTAAGAGTTACACTCACTCACTCGTAGGCCTCTGCTTCCAAGAAAACAAAATATTAGGGACCTGGAGGTGACCCAGATACAAATATCCGATTCACGACTTACAGGATATGCAGTGTTGTATCTCAGAAAGTCCATGCCATTGGAGGCATGTTGACTCTAAGGCTTCAACCCAGATATGAGTTCTTGCTTTGTGATATCGGCGTTCAGTTGTTCCTGCTAGGTCCTTGTTTCCTGGAGCTGTGCAGTGAAATCATGGGATCCGAAGAGTCAGGCATTGCCATCTCCCGACTAAGGCAGGACGTAGTGCTGCTTCCACTGAGAATGGAGTTCCTTCACAGCTTGATGTTAATGCATGAAGGAAAGGGTATGCCCCTTTATCTCCCCAGCCCTCTGAATAGGGAGTAGGATTACAGCCCAGGTGTGAAATCCTGGCCCTAATGAACATAGGCGCCGACTTCCTCTCTACCCAGGGGGTGCTCGACCTCCGTCCCAGACCCTGCCCCCAATCCACCCCTTCTCCCAAGGCCACACCTCCGCCATGCCTCTTCCCTGCCTCTTTCCGCCCTCTCCCTGGAGTGCGCCCCATCTCCACTCCTCCCCCTCCCTACCAGTGCCTCCTGCACGCTCTAGAACAGCTGATCTGCGGCAGGCAGGAGACCTATTACTCCTGATATACACAGCAGTATCACATAGGGGCTTCTCTCCAGAAAAAAGACTATCAGAAGCCCAGTACATGGTGGTATAAGCTTGCTTCTGCAGAAGGATAAACTGTTGAGCTGTCTTGAGCGCTTAGTCATACTAAGACATTACTCATACCAAACACTAAGTCATCAGCTCCCACAGAGAGCTTTTATGATGGTGGAGTCACCCGGAGTCAATTAGCCATTATCACATTCTTCTCATGTTCCACAACAAAATAGGAATTGCCACAAAAGAACAGACCAACAGTTCATCTGATCTTGTCTCTGAGGGTAGCTGACACTGTATGCATGAGAGAGAAGGGACACAACCTCCATCTTGGCTATTTATTCAATGGGGATGGAAATCTATCTTGGCCCCTAGTTGTGGCTAGTTTATATACTGACAGATGAGGATTAATTGCTTTGTAATTGTGTTTCAATTAATTTTCTATTCTTATTCCTCACATGTCTAATCCTTTCTTTAAAAAAAAAAAAATCTTGCTGAGGCATTTGCTTAAATTACATCCTGTTGTAGTGAGTTCCATCGGTTAATTAGATGTTGCATTAAGAAAAGTGATCCCTTTTAACCATTTTCAATCATTTATGTAATAAGCCAACATTTTAAAAGGTAAATGTGTTAGGGAGCATAATTCATCGGGGCAGAATCTCACATTAGTGAACAGACTTGATAAAACTGTTGTAATATATATTTGGCAGGTCCGTACCTTACAACGAAGCCTCCATAAAAACATCAAGAATCAAAAATATTAGTATCGAAGATAATTTATGTATTGAAAGACTCTCTTAACTAGCTGTAATTGGCACAGCTTCATTGCAGTTGGGATAAATGTTCATTATTGATTTCAGATTCATCCCTTTGGTCCAATATTGCTAATCACAGCTTTTTATAACCATCTTCCTTTCCTACTCGGACATATTAAATGGGCCTGATCTCATTGACATAAGTGCAAATCAGGAGTAACTACAGTAAAGTCCGTGGACCAAATTCTCTTTGGGTCTAAAGGGGTAAATTTCCATTGAAGTCAATGGAGATGCACCCATTTGCAGTTGCTAAATATTTGGCCCAATGGAATTACCAGGGTAAGATTAAAACCGGGAACAAATTGCTTGGGTTTCTTGCTTACTACAACGTACTGAGCTGGGCATTCCTATGTAATTTATGCTACAATGTTTTGGAAGAAAGGCTGGGGAGGGGGTAATACTTATAGGGGTTTGATAAGACCTTCCCTAGAATCTGCCCTTTTTAAAATCTTTCCTAGCAAAGTAGCAGCTGGCTAAGACAGTCTTTTAATAGCTTGCTAAATTCAGCCATAAAACTGATCTGATAGTGGGTATCCTGGGACTCCATCACTCTGGTCCTTTTGTATGTCTGAATCGTGCTGTAATAGATGCAAACAAGTTACTTTTGAAAAGAGGGACACTGCCGCTGTAGTATAAGGCTGCATTGAATTGTATTCACCTAGTATTAAGGACATGTCATGCACTTTGCAGAGTGTACTCTTTTCGCTCCTTATATTTTTAAGTGTCTCTAGTATTCCCTGCCTAGACTGCAGTTCAGTGGAATTGTGCCTGTCTCAAGGTCTTGCTTACAATTGGTTGAAAAACCCAAAGAATGTCACTGAAAAAATTCCAGATTGTGAGAGTTTTATTATTTTGAAGGGAGAAGGGGCAGGGAGAATTGAACATTTTTGAGGGTGGTCGTTTTGGATGAAAATCTAATACTTAAACGTCACAATGTTTTTCAGCCAGCTGTGGTCTTAGTATATTGCACAATTTTTATATAAAACCACTTATGGCCCCTGACCATGCCCATAAATCTGAAAGAAAACCACACGGGCCTGCTACAATGTCTTCCCAGCCCCAGACATCAACAGCCGTATTCTAGCTCCGCATTTACCGTTTCAAAATCCACTCTCGAAGGAAACTATAGAGCAAACAGGTTGCATCTTGCAGCATGTCTTGAAATTTTCCAAAGCTGCACTCTGACAAGCCAGGAATGAAAACTTATTTTGGAGTGAATGATTCCTTGCCAAGAACACCCTGCCACCAACACACTTTTGTGTTTATACTAGGAAGTGGTAGCCAACTTGAACACCTCCGATGACTTTAAGCCTCATGGTAGTATATGGAGACAAAGCTAGTCTCTCAGGTAGCCAGGATTCAAATGAGATGAGATGGTTTCCTTTCACTTAATGGAGCGAGATTTATCTCTACAGAACCACCACACTGCTTGGTTGTGGACAAGGTCTGTGAGCCAGAATTTAAACCCTATTCTGATGGCTAAAGTGGGACGGAAGGCTGCCACAGCCTAGTCCTAATGGAAAACCACCACACAGGAGCAAACTTCACCCTTAGGACATAGTGACCATTCTGTAATGACTTGGGTACCTACTAGGATATTACCATGTTCTCAAAATATTGGTGATCAGAGCCCAACTCACCTTCCATATATTTGGACACACAGAAGATGTATGTTGGAGGGTTTAGTCCTTGAACCTAGCACTGCCTTATAACCTCCTTCTCTTCTCCAACCAGCCATGCACTGGGATGAATAAAGCCTTTCATGAGAGCAAAAGGATCGCTCACCTTTCAAGAAACCTATTCTAGTGAAACAGCCTCTCATCCATAAT
The DNA here is from genome assembly GCF_013100865.1 of Trachemys scripta elegans. Classification (NCBI taxonomy): domain Eukaryota; kingdom Metazoa; phylum Chordata; order Testudines; family Emydidae; genus Trachemys; species Trachemys scripta. The sequence goes on from NC_048314.1 coordinate 9,619,132, forward strand.
AAACACTAGGCGTCAATGCGCCGGGAGGTGCAAATGGCATTATCCCTTTGAAACCCAATGGCATTCTTACATATAAAGAACAAATCTGACTGTTACAAAATAAAACTAACAGGGCCTTTTCCCTCTGCTGTTCCATATGAATTGAGAGTACTCTGTTCAATTAGACACTTTCACATTCTCTTTTTAATGGCTTTCTCGGAGATTCATTCCTTTTCCCCTCCACCCTGGATTCTTCATGCATTTGGAGGCTTGCAGATCCCTATCAAACCAAGTTGTGCAATTAAGTCAGTGTGATAAAATTCTCACTGCCTGCTGAATCACCAGGGAACCGGTGCTGGGAGGGAGGCAGGGAGGAATCATTTTTTTGATGCCCTCAGAGTTTAAGTGGGGGCACAGGTGTTGGAAGGATGCTCTCCACACGGCTCAATTTCACACTGTCTGAGTTAACCACAACCAAGGGAAGCAATTTCTTAGAGCCATAATGACAACCAGGGAGCTGATGCTTGTAGCCTGCACGGATGCAGAAGACCTTGTTCTCCTCTCATGTACACCTGTATAAGTGTCCTGACTTCCATGGATTTACTCCTGGTAACATCTGTGGAAGCAAGAGGATAATGAAGCCCAGTAAACTCTCTCAATGTAGGCCCCTCATCCTGAGTGGGGGAAGGAACCATTGTTTGTCCCCAAAGGACCCAGTCCTAGAGGTCCAAGGAGGTAGTTTGGACTGAGTAAGCACTGCAACATGGGTAGCATGCCTGCCTATGCAGTCCAAGTTTATACCACTCTATGGCTCCCAGAAAGCCAAGTGTACCCTTTGGGCAGGGTGAAAAATGTCAAAATGACATCAAATCCTTTTTGAAGAACATAATGCATGTTTGCAATCTTTGTAAAACCACTTGAAGATGGACATGATCAGCGAAAGTGGTTAGTGACGCTCCACTCTATTCTAGGGTCAATGAAATTAAGCATGCCTCCTGGCTGTCTTTCCAACAGGAGCCAGGCCAGACTTTGTACATCAGCATCAATTATTGAAATGGGCCAATGCAATTCCCAGACCTCAGCAGACTTTCTCCTCTTGGCAAAGATGATGGCTTCAGCATCCAGAGACTAGAGCCGCATCTGCTCCTAGCGGGTGGCAGGATGATGAAAACCCACCAAGCGTTTCTGGAGGAAGAAGAGACCAAAGTGGCCTGAGTGTGAACATTCAGTCCACCTGCTGGGCAGGTTTTTGGAGATGTCTGAGGTAATAGGAGCACTTAAGAACTTCTTAGTCTGTAGGAGTCCACCTTTTTGAGCCTAACCCTGCAGTCTGTGCTCTTACTGAAGTCAATGGGAGTAAAGGATCCCACCCACCCACTTCGCAAATTAATTTATTTAGATACTTCACTAGAAGTAAGGGTGGAAGAGAGGAAAGGTGTCACTTTTCTTCTCCTCTGATCGTGTGGCTATCAAAGGCCATTTGGGGCTCTGGTTTAACTTAAAGCATCCTAAGGGCTGCTCTAAGTTACTCGGGCTGCCTCATTCCCATAAGACCACTCTGCCCACTGAGGATCAGCTTCCATGTGCTCGGCCCCTGATCCTTCCTACCTTTAGATGCCACTTCCCTGTCTCCCCCCCATCCCCACCACACCACCTATGCAGCAAGAGCCAGCAGGTGGCATAGAGCAGTGGGTCTTGAAGAGGTGTCTTGTGGAACAACTCAGGGAGGTAGTACAATGTACACTGTAGATAAGAGGGAATTTTGTCTGTAGTGATAGAACTTAAAAAGATGTTGAGGGCTTGGTTTCATTCCACCAAGCCGTGACATGTCCTTGGGTAGTTCTGAAGCTAGCTCAAGTTTATATAAACTTATTTGCTCTAGAAAATGGGCTGGGAATCTCCTGGGAACAGTCTTTGCTTATTATTTGTAGGGAGCCGAGGGTGTGCAAAGTGCCATATAGAGCAAAAGGTAGGGCATTGTCCCTCCTCCAAGGACCTTCCGATGTCCGGGCCTGATGCTACAGATACCTACCCATTGAATGTTGTGGTTATCATCATTAGTAATTCATTGAAGTCAATGAAACTCCTAATGGTAAGCACTATGTCTGATAGCAAGCATAAGGGTGGTAATCCCCACTCAGTATCATGGCACCTAAACACAAAGCCTGAGTTAGATGCCCAGGCTCCCTATCCAATGGATGGGGAAAGATAGGCCCCTTACAATGTGACCCATAAAAGCCAGCGTGCTAGGCGGGTAGCCACGCAGGCCAACCAATAGATGTGCTAAAGCCTGCCCCTTTCACAGAGATAGGTGCCTAAGTCTGGGCACAGAGAGATGCCTAGCTCTACTTAGAGATCCACAAATGGGACCCTGGCACCTGGAGTATGGTGGCTTATGCACCTAAGCTGTTTCTTGTAGGAATGAGTTAGCTGCCTGTCTTGCTCCATGCACAATGACTGCAAGAGGAGGAGATGGTACCCACTTTCTAACTTTTAGCCCAGTGGTTAGACCACTTGCCTGGGATGTGGGAGATTAGTTTATTTTTTCACTTATGTGCAAGACTTGACAACATCGACAACATAATGCAATGTAGGGACATCCTCAGACAGCTCAATTATGTGACCATAATCATATCTCTTCTGGCCAAAAATAAGGTCTAAATTCTTGTCTGAGAGGCTCCTTTTTCTTACAGATTACTTAAAAAATGTATTCTACAGTCTGATGTCGCATTCGCTTAAGAGTTTCTTTCTGTCTAGTTTTAAAATTAAGATTTATGTATATTATTGTGAAGTTTGGCAGGAACAGCCATGCAATAATGTCAGAATTTAACAGAAATGCATCCTAAAAACTGTAGATCCAAGTTCAATTCTCCCCCTCTCTGCCAGAGGGGGAGCAAGGATTTGAACTGGGGTCTCCCCCCTCTTAGGAGAGCACGCTAACCCCTGACACCTGGGATATTCTCCTGTGAGGCACCCATAGTCTCTCCTGCTGAAGCTGTTCCACTGTGGATAAATAACAAGAGTGACGGGAGATGGGGGACTTGGCCCCGGGGCTCCAACCCCACCACTGGGCTACCAAGTCATTCTCCCATGCTATCTCAAGCTCACTCTCTGCCTGAATGACAATTAAGGGATTGAAGGAGCCCCAACACAGAATATCCATTGATCAGAGGTTAGTGCACTACCCTGAGAGGTGGTAGACCCCTGTTCCATCGTTTGTGCCACTTCTGGCAGCGAGGGGGGAAATTGAACCTGGCTCTTCCACACCCCAAGTGAGGCTTTAAGAATTACAAGGTGGGCACCTCTACCACCTCCAACTGGATATTGAAATGGATCCAATCTTATCAACATGCTGAGGGGCTGCCTACCAGATTGGGCCCCACACGCAACTCACGCAATCGTCCTTCTGTCTTCCCCAGTTCATGAATCACTCTGGGGTTTAGGCAGGAGGTAGGTGTCCGGACACCTAAGGTGAGGCAGCAGTGCCCATAGCCAGAGGCAGGAACACAGGCACCGAGGGGACTTTCACCCTGAAAGCTTGGGTACCACATTAGTTCAGGTACCTACAGGGTTTGGCAGGAGTTCTGTGGACCACAGTGGAAACAAAAGTGGGACTAAATCTGGGGTTTGGGCACTTGAGTACATTTGACGATCCCACCCTAAATAATAATCCTAGACAGCTCTGATAAGAAAGATTTCCAGCCCATTTTCTAGACCAAAGGGTTGGGTTTTTTTGATAAACTTGAGCAAGATTCAAATCAGCATCAAAATATGTTGGTACTTATTGAAACCAAACAAACTGTCACAGTCTTTTGTAACTTCCCCATCATCACAGGCAAAACTCTCCTATCGCTATAAGCATGGTACGATCATTCTCTAAAGACCCACTTCTGAGTGCTGTTCTTAGTGAATCAAGCTGACTTGTAAAATTGCCGGTGGTTGTTCCCCATCCCCTAACCTCTGTCTACTTGTTTGTGACCTCCTTAGAATACAGACTGATCACCTTGAATGTTTGGAACGTGCCTGGCACATAATCAATGCTCCTATTAATACATAATAATAAACATTGGATTGCTCTAACTTTGATACTTAAACTTCCAACTTTAATCCTGAGGTAACCTTCCCCTCCCCCTCCCCCTCCCCCTCCCCCTCCCCCACCCAAAAGAAAACCCGGAAACTATTTCTAGTTGAGACTCTGTTTTGCGTAAATGGTAAGATTGCTATGTTATCTGAACTGGTTCACTCTATATATTAACATATCATATTTTAATTTCTTCTATCTGAGAAACTCTAGACCAGATTCTGATTACCCTGAATGTGCTTTAACAGCACTTTCATTCTCTAGTGGTCCCCGTTGTAGTGCTGAACGTGAGTTAAGGGTTAAAGGAGCTGGCCGTGTGGTTCATTCAGCCTTGAAAAACTGCTGAAAACTTAACAGCCTAGGCACAAAAACTACTCACTTTCCTTTTGCAATGATAGTGAATTATAATGGACAAAACTAATGATATTTTACTCCCCCATCCAAAAAAATTACTCATCCAAGATGAGTGGGTGTGGAAAATTTTTGCAAGGCAGGTTGGAATGAAGGTGCCAAGAGATTGCATTGACTAATAAATTCTGCATTGCAGTTCAGACATCTCCATCTCTAAGTGGTACATCAGGAAATGCAAAAACATTGTGCTCCGGGTAAAGATGGTTGGCCTTGTGAGAAAGCACTCCACCAACATTAGCAGAACATCCTGTGATGGTAGATTAGGGAGGATGAAATGATAAATAATGTAATGGCTATTCGTGTATGAATTTGACATCCAAGAGAGACATTAGTCTGCTCCTTTGCGCTCTTTATCCCAACAATTCACTTCCAAGTACGTCATATCCTCTTATGTCTTACCCTTCTTAAACCCACTTCTGCAGCCCTAACCCACTTAAATAGTCCCCACAACGTCAGCTGGATTTCTGGCATGAGTACAGGTTGCAGAACTGTTTTGTCTCTTGTGTTGCACATCTTAAAGGCCAGGCAACACAAGGGATTGTCTGGGAGCTCCGCCGAAACTTAGCAAATCACAGGCCAGCAAATCACAGGCCAGCTCCAGCCCCCCCCCCCCCTCACTTCCTGATCACCCCCTTCCAGAAATAAGAGTGGAGGAGAAGATAACTTACTGCCCAACCTCCCCACTCCAGCAGGAGAAGCCAAAAGAGATACAACCAAAGGCCCGATTTGCTTCACCTGCCCATGGCAGCTCAAGGTCCCTGTCTGATTTGAAGCCCCATAATAAATTGTAAAGGTAACCCCGCTGTTCTGTGCCTAGCAGAGAGGTCAGTGAGATATATCCTCAAGATTGACAGCCTTTCTTGAGAACCTTCACACAGTCCCTTTGATGCTCTCATGGGAGTAATTTCGGAGGTAGTAAATTATCCCTGGATATAAATCCTTTTCTGGGAAATAAAGCCGCTATTTTGCACTTACTAAGTTTTACTTGCCTCAGAAAGAAGCAATTTTAGAAGATACACTTATCAGGCTCACTACAAGCAATAATTCAGACTTGCGAGGAAGATACCACTTAGGCAGTTTATTGTTGTAAATGGGATTAAAATTCACTAGCTTTTTATCAGAGTAGCAAGATCCCATAATATACAGCTAATCAGTAATACTAGACTGTGCATCCTGTCTGAATTGTTCCATTTGTGACTTCAGTATAGATCTTTTTTTTTTATTTTTATTTTTTTTCAAGGAAACCTTCACGCTGTTGCATACTTGAACAAGTGTCTGGAAATAAATGTGTCTGACACTTTTGTTTCCTTGTGTCCTTTGCTAGCATCATATTTCACACATTTGTATTGGAACAAGGGCGTTCTGCTTTGCAGTTCAGCTTGCTGTGGTTTGATCCTGCAGTGAATGCATAATCTTGTCTCTCTGTGACATCATCTGCTGATGCAGAAAAGTCATGATGTCACAGCACTATGATAACCTCAATCATGTGTCATCAAACAGGAAGGACTGCACATTTTAAACAGAAATCGTTTAGGAAATTAGCATCTGATAAGATGTATGAAAAATGCCTGAAAAGTGAGGGGTTGTAGTCTTATTTGTAGTCTGATGTTTACCTGCCCCAATAATCTGTTTATCCGTCTCTAGTGCTGCAAAGCAAAATAGCATCAGTTGCAGTTCATAAACCTTTCTTAAAAGGTAACCAGGAGCTAAGACGTGCTTTCTGCCTGGATTGTTCAAGAAGAATTTCCAATACCCACCCTAGTGTGAGCCAGTGTCCTCTAGGAGCTGAAGTTTCTTTGTTGAATACTGGAGATAAGCAACATTCCCATACCAAACTTTGGGCACTCTTGCATCCAGATCTATTCCAAACATTGTAGTTTAGACCCATTACTACAATAGGCCTGAATTTTGAAACCTAATCTGAACAAACCAAACTTTGGGGGAGTTCAGATTTCAATCCAATATCTGTGACTTGAGCCCACTTCACCAGGAAACTAGCTTTTCTGATAGCCATGAAATCAGATGGAAGGATTGAGATCGGAAGTTACAAGCTGTAATCCTTCATTTTCCTACTGTCAATACTGCACTATGATTGTGATACAAAGCTGGGGACGGGGGTGGTTAAAACACCAAGAATCCCTAGACCCACAGGTTTGAATCCTAGAAGGGCTGACTCAGCTATTTAGGCTTACAAAATAGATAAGCTCAGTATCATGCTTCAAAGAGGAATAAACACGTTACATTATGAAGAATGCAATGCACATTTGGACAATACCTATCAGCAGGGGAGGTCATTTGTTTAAATTACCAAACGAGTTTCCAAGGTGGGGTGGGGGGCAGATATTTGGCACATATGAACTGGAATGTGTCTTTAAAACTCCTGTTACAGCAGCTCTGAGCAAGGGCTAAATCCTCCTGAAATAGCAGAACTTACAAACCAAAAGAGAGAACCTTAAAAACAAAGACTAACCTTAGAGTCTTTCTCTGACTGCCTCTCCCATGCACCCTGCTGTCATCTCCTTGTGTCAAATACCTAACAAGAAAATATATGCAATGCTACTTCTTGTGGCCTTGCTTAAGAGACACAGAGTTGGGTGAATGTGCAGCATGTAGAACTTTAGGTTGACCAGACAGCAAATGTGAAAAATTGGGACGGGGCTGGGGGGGAATAGGAGTCTATATAAGAAAAAGACCCGAAAATTGGGACTGTCCCTGTAAAATCAGGACATCTGGTCACCCTATGAACACTGAGTAGAATCTCTGCCTCTGATTGAAAAGTGCAGGAGTGCAGAACACATTAGAGTCCAAATGTGCCAACGCCTGCAAGGCGTAACACATCAATAACCACCGCTTTGATGCTTGACGTAAGGTGTTAGTACCTTAGTGTGGGTGGCCATCGGTTCCTCATTAGGCTAGATAATAGTTTGTGATCTAACCAAAGGGAGGGATAGCCTAGGAAAGAGATTGCGCTTCCATGAGTCACTACCTTGGGGTGTAAATTGGGCCTGATCCATACCTGTATGTTGTGTGATTCACCAGCATAGCTATGCCACTGAGCACTGGTGCTTTACACCCACTCTTCTCCTTGTACCTGCCCTCAGGATGGTTCATAATGTGGTCCATTTTCTTATCTACATTTTTGGAAGTGGGGGGGATCCTTCTGGGTCTCTCTCTTCTCATGTATTTCTTCCACCATCTATTATTTCCTCTGTGTCCAATATTATGCTTTTGACTCCATTAGGGAAGTGGGGAGGGGGAGGAAACCAAAAACAGGGGACCCTTCCATTCTATCCTGGTTCTCAACGGGATGCTAAAGTTCAGAGTCTAAGTCCCCTATTTTTTTTTTTTTTTTTTTTTTTTACAAATATCCCACTCTAGTTGCATTCTCTCTGCCTCCCAAGTACTGATGTCTTGTTCGTGTTTATTTTTCTCTCCGCTTCCTTTTGGGACTCTCAGGAATTTTACTCCTTTTAACAGGGGTAGCTGCCACTGGAATGAGTGGCATGCATGCTCTACTATGACTTTTGTTTCTGGAAAATGAGCAGCTGCCAAGTAGGATTGAGAGGATGTGATTAAGAAACCTTTTTGGTTTTCCAACCCTTCTGGGGACATTTCCTGCGTCTCTTCAAAAACTGGGGATTGACACAGCTGTGGGTTGTTTTTAGCCTTTGTTGACTTCCATTTATGATTTCCCATGTGGATTATGCAAAGGCTGTAGCAAACATAACTCTGGGTCCTATTGCAAGTCTCCAGGGTAGAGGATGGAGGAGGCTGTCCCTACAGATTTTATGTTAGGGTGTTCCTTTGGATGAATGTTTACTGTTTCCTTGTGGAATTTAGGAATTATCCTGTTTCTTTCACCCAACTGTTGGACTGTGCTAAACTCTTCTCTCCAGTTTTATCATGTTCAAGGCTCCGAATATTTGTTCTGTACTCTTCAAGTCCTTATTATGCTGTGGTATGGCTTGACTTTATGCCAGGCCTAATGCTATCCATATGGAGTGGAAGAACCACCTTGGAGATTATATATACACACTCAGTCCAAAGTTGAATCAGAACTGATTTTGTTTTTACTTGAGATTCACAAAAATTGTGGTCTGCTTGTCTTGCCTGTTGCTGTCCAGCTTTGCCTGCCGCCTCCATTCTCAGAGCATCCCTCGTTCTGGGGGAGGGATAGCTCAGTGGTTTGAGCATTGGCCTGCTAAACCCAGGGTTGTGAGTTCAATCCTTGAGGGGGCCACTTAGGGATCTGGGGCAAAATCAGTACTTGGTCCTGCTAGTGAAGGCAGGGGGCTGGACTTGATGACCTTTCAGGGTCTTTCCCAGCTTTATGAGATAGGTATATCTCCATTTATTATTCCCCCACCCACCCAGTGGGAAGGGCAGGCAGTGAAAGGCATCAAGAAAGGCTTTGGAGTTGGAACCTTGCAGCTCAAATTTGCAGATGTAGATGGTTCAGATAAGCTTCTTATACAAAAATGAACCAATGGATGTTTGGAGGGCAAATCACAACCAAGATGAAATGTCCATGTGGACATGGTCTTTTCACTTATTCTCTAAAGTACATGGCACATATTTGGGAAGAAGAATAACTTCTTTCTGGTAGCTTTTCAGGACATTTTACCTATTTTCTCATTACTCCCTTCCCTTCTTTGCCAAGAATATTTTGAGAAGGCCACAAAGTAAGTCACCCTGCACACCACTTCCTGAAAGTCCAAGATTCATCTTTTATTTCTTAGATGTGTCTATGTTTGTTGGGTTCTCCTAGGCAAACAAGCTCAGTCAACACAATGTGTGACACTGGAGGATAGCCTAGGTAGCGGAACTATATTGCCTATCCTGTCTCCTAGAACTGGAAGGGACCTTTCAAGGTCATCAAGTCCAGCCCCCTGCCTTCACTAGCAGGACCAAGTACTGATTTTGCCCCAGATCCCTAAGTGGCCCCCTCAAGGATTGAACTCACAACCCTGGGTTTAGCAGGCCAGTGCTCAAACCATTGAGCTATCCCCCTCCCCTCCAAGTATTTCAGCATATCTTGATATGTTTTAGCTCCAGGCAGCATCCCACAGTGATGCCCCTGTGGCAGAATATAGATGTATCTGTGTGTTGCTGACTCTGTTACTTATTTTTTCTCTCTCTCTCCATACTGTCTGCAAGTTTTAATCTCTGCCCTTCTAAACCATGGATTCAGGTGGGACCTTTACATGGTAAGTGTGAGGCACCAGAATTTAAATGGCAACATCAGTCTTTCTCTAGAGTAAAAGAAAACCATGCATAAGAACTGTCGTGTCTGGAGACTTTTTATATAGGTTTGTTTTGTTTTTGTTTTCTGATGGTTGCAACAGTGACATTCCACAGGAACAATGAAAATGTCACCCTCAGGGATCAAGCTCATGAGAACAGGGGAAGAACAGTCTTCTTGGCAACTGCTCAAAAGACTGTGGAACTCCCAGAGGTGGTGAGAATAACCCCAGACCTTACCACATTCTGAGCAGGATAGTCACACAATAGCAGCAATGACCCTTATCTAGCCCACTTGTTGGGCTCTTTCTTCATTTAGTTCAGTTTTATGGAGCATTCAGGTGTTATGGGTGGCAGATAGGTAGCTGGAGGCAGCTGTGGAAGTGCAAAGATCCATTGGAAGGTGGTTGGGTTGGTGGGAAGCTTGTGCTGATGTGGTTAACTGTATTGTACCTGCTATGTGGATAAACACAAGAGTCCAGTCTCCTGGGCTGTCAATCCAACCCCCTTCACCAGCACTACAAAAATAAATAGAGTATTGTATTGTTAATAGATGATGATGTGATGCATCTTGGTAAAAGCGAATAACATAAGTTGTATGAGATTCATTTAATAAAATGCTGAAGCAGGGATCATGGTGTATGATCTACCTAACCCTATTTTCCATGTATAATGTGGCATTAACCATCAGAAACATTTCAGACAAAGAACATCTTTGAAACTTGGTATTAACAAGGCTATCACAGAGGGGTTAAGAAGAATATCCAGGATCTGTTGGTGATAGAGAAGTTCTTGGTCTGTGTGACCTTTTCTGCATGGCCCCCCGGGGAAAGTTTCCATAAGGATGAAAGAGGGCTGACACACACCTCCAGCCTGCCTAGTGTCCACCCATTTCACCAACAAAGAACACCACCTATTGCAATGTAGACATCCTCTTAGTTTCAATGAATAGTAATAGCAATTTATAGTTCTGAGGAAGCCCAGTCGGAAATAACCATTAAATCCCCCGATGTCCAACAGAAAAGCCCGTTCTGTTCTTACATCCTGGTCTTCTTACTTACCCATGCTCTTTTAATATTTTTAAATTAAATTAGTTAGGCCATTCTTACAGGATAGGGGACTCTATCCTCAGAAGTAGCAACTAAAAAATGGGAGAGTCATGGTGGATAATCCGCTAAACACAAACTTCCAGTATGATGCTGTAGCCAAAAAGGCTAATGCAATCCTTGGATGCATAAACAGGGGAATCTCAGGGAAGACTAGAGAGGCTATTTTACTTCGGTATTTGTCACCGCTGGAATATGATGTCTTGTGTCCACAATTCAAAAAGGACATTGAAAAAATAGAGAAGGTACAGAGAAGAGCCATGAGAATTAGTAAAGCATTAGAAAATTTGTCTTATAGCAATAGACTTAAGGAGCTCAATATATTTAGCTCAACAAAGAGAAGGCTAAGGGTGACTTGACTATAGTCAATAAGTACTTACATGGGGTACAATATTTAATAATAGGCACTTCAGTCTAGCAGAGAAAGGTATTCAATGGCTGGAAGTTGAAGCTAGAAAAATTCAGACTGGAAATAAGGCATACATTTTTAACAGTGAGAGTAATTAACCATTGGAACTACTTATGGGTGTGGTGGATTCTCGATCACTGAAAATTTTTAAATCCAAATATTGGATGTTTTTTCCTAAAAGTTTTGCTCTAAGAATTATGTTGTGGAAGTTTCCGTGGCTTGTGTTATACAGGAAATCAGACTAGATGATGACAATGGTCCCTTCTGGCCTTGGAATCTATGAATCTATTTGGAATTGTGAATTGCTTAACAAACACGAGCAACAGGAATTAAGGAGTCTGCCATTCCCAGACCTGATTTGGGACAGGAATATCATTCTTAGCGAAGAAGAAGCAGTATCATATATAGCTTCTTCCATCTCGTGTGAACACAGCCCACCTCTGTGGTAATATCCAGACACTCTTTAACCAACATTACAAGGCTACTAATAGAGATATCTAAGGACAAAAATGGGAGACACCATTCAACTTGCTTGAAATACATTGACCTTTCTGGAAGTACAGAATGAAAGAAATGATATTTTACTTTTAAAAAAAAAATCGGATCTGCCCCTCCTAAATAATGTAACATATAATTGCCAGTGAGGGATACCACTCCATTACACCTGCAGCAAATGTCAGATGCAGAGAGAGGAGTTAAAAGGATGTGATCTAGCCAGGTTTGGGGCTGCCCAGAAAGGAGAGCAGGGCTCTTCTCTGGAGGTGAGAGAAACCTGGTTGCAGCCTAGAGACTGAACTAACTTGTTGGTTAAATGAGCCTCCTACAAGAAGGGCTGGCCTGACCTGCAGGGATCAGCTAAATTATGGATTGTTTGAAGACAAACCCTGAATAGAAGGGTGGGGTCACACCAAAGAGTCATTGGATGACCCTGTTTTGAGTTCTGGGGTGTTTTTATTTCTTATTTCTTTTGGACATTAACAACCTGGGAAGCAGGGCCGTCTCCAGCGATTTTTGCCGCTCCAAGTGGGCAAAAAAAAAAAAAAGCCACAATCAACAGCACTTCGGCAGCCGCTCTACCGCCGCCACGTCATTCTTCGGCGGCAATTTGGCGGCAGGTCCTTCCCTCCGAGAGGGACTGAGGGACCAGCTGCCAAATTGCTGCTGAAGAGCTGGACGTGCCGCCCCAAGCACCTGGTTGCTGCGCTGGTGCCCTGCTGGGAAGGGTAGGACTGAAGACTACCTTGGCTAGAGGACTAAAGAAGCTCTACCTCCGACTTTGCAAGAGATATTACCTAACAAAGGAGACCTGTGGCTGGATGAGTCATGCCCTGACAGGCCACGATGGGGGTAATGCAGAGGCAAAGCCAGTCGCATTTTCATGTCCTCTGTGTGTGTATATATATCTTCCTACTGTATTTTCCACTGCATGCATGCGATGAAGTGGGTTTTAGCCCACGAAAGCTTATGCTCAAATAAATTTGTTAGTCTCTAAGGTGCCACAAATACTCCTCATTCTTTTTGCTGATACAGACTAACACGGCTACCCCTCTGAAACCCGCAAACTATAGTGGGTTAGATCCTCAGTTGGTGTAAATCGGGGTAGGTCCATTGTCTCTAATGGAGATAAGCTAATTTATACCAGCTGAGGATCCGGCCCACTGTAAGCAATGAAACTGCATGCAGCAGATTTAAGGATGAAGTTACCCAAATTGTAATTTGGCTATGATGCATAGGCTGGCTGGATGTTCTGTTCTTGCAAAATGTGCTATAAAGTCTGCTATAACCACAAATGTTCAGAATTAGAGTCAGCCAAACTACTCATTAGAAAGAATATGAACAATTTAGTGCCTTTTTTAGTTAACTGGTCAGAAATTCACAAATCAACCCCCTTTGTTCTGAATGTGTTTGTTATTTGTAATTATTTATGAATAGTTTGGAGGACTCCTTTTCAGACCACATGTTGTACAGGAACTGTTCACCTCATCTGTTTTCCATCCCCGATTCCTGATGAGTGGTGACATGATATTGTTTCTGCTTCCTGATCGGATGACTAAAAATTTTTAAACAGGAGAATAATAAATAACATATTTTGCATTGTGAATTTTTGGACAAATAATCATTAGTGCTCAGATTGCTGCTCTGAAAATGTTTTCATGACTATCAGGTAATTGCCTGCTTACCTGCTGATAATGAACAGCACAACACTTTGACTCTTAAATCAAATTGTGGTGCTTTTATTATTTACATGTGGTGCAAGTTCCTTCACCAACCTTGGCCTGAAGAGCACTACTAATAGAAGTGAGAAGACCTCTGAGGCTATCTCTACACTACCGCAGTAAGTCGACCTAAGTTACGCTACTCCAGCTATGTGAATAATGTAGCTGGGGTTGACATAGCTTAGGTCGACTTACTGCGGTGTCTACACCATGTTGGGTTGATGGGAGATGCTCTCCCGTCGACTTACCATACTCTTCTAGTTCGGGGTGGAGTACCAGAGTCAACCGGCAAGCGATGTGTGGTCGATTTGGTGGGTCTTCACTAGACCCGCTAAATCAACCCCTAGTGCATCGATCGCCGGCGCGTCGATCCAGCTGTAGTGTAGACATAGCCTTAGTCTGTGGATTCATCCATTCCTTGACCTCTTTGATGAGACCATCAGATGGTTATGATGCAGACAACTGTCCACTAGGAATCAGATCAATTATATTATTTACAATGAATGATTAGATATAAGCCATCTTTTATCAGCCGGTAATGACTTTGGTCAAGAAGGCATCAGTCTTCTTCATGGAAGAAAAAGGAATATGTTGTTCTCCAACGTGGCAGAGGCACAGTAATTTCAGCATAGATTGTAACAATACAAATCATTCTTTTGACTAATTCTCATATTTCTATAGCCAAACTTATATGATGTATGGGTTTTTTTTAGGGGTGTTTTATATTTCAAGATCAGGACAATATTTTACATTCAAATCCTTTTAAATTCCTCTTCATCCATTAGAGTACTTTTGTTCCTTGGAGGACTTTTAACATATATTTGTACCTTACTGTCATCTAAAAAAGTAGCCATTAAGTTGATTGATTTCAGATGAGCGCAATTAGTTTTTGGCATGAGTGCTAATGAACAGATGTCTTCATTTTGTATGAAAAATAATATATATATAATTTTAATTACCAAATATTTTCTGTTACTCAGAGCATGTTCTCCACACTATTTCCACTGGATTCCTTCTAGCCGTAGTTGATTTATATTGTGAATGGTTATAAAACAGTGAGTCTCACCTATAGCTTGATTCTCTCCCCCCCCGCCCCCCCTCCCAAAAAAAAAAAAAGGAATAAGCACCCATAACTCCCACTGAGAGCACTGGAAGTTCCAGATGCTCAACAGTTCTGAAAATTTCTAATCTTCTCTATTCAGAATTCAATAGTGCATCAGACTATTTATGTATTTGTATTGTGGTAGCACTCCGACACCCCACTCCTGGACCAGAACCCCTTTGGCTAGATGCTTGACAAACAGAGAACAAAAAGATACCTGTTCCAAAGAGTAACTATAAATCCGATTGCTGAAAATTCCAATGCCTCAAGGATTAGAACTGTGTAACAAAACGTGCGTGAAGCAGAAAGAAAACACATAACGGGAACACAATGTCCACTTGAAAAAGCCACTTCCATCTGAAATGTTTGACCTACCTTGTTACAGATGACCTTGAAGTTTACCATCATGGATATAGATTTGAAGGGGGGAATAACATCCCTCTCTATTTCCTCCCCCCAATTTGATTGCTTTGTGCATTTGACAGCACTGTGTGTACAGTCTCACCTCTTGGGGTCAGTTGAAGACTTCTGGAAAAGAATTTTAGTCCATTAAACACCTTTTTTGGTATGGCCTTGTGCAGCTGTGATTCTGCTCGGTGTGTACTGTGCCCTTAAAGGTAGGAACCCTGACGGTCAGCTGGGGGCAGCAGAGCTTTTATGTATTTTCAAAACAGATCATCTCACTCTCTGCCTCCACTTTCTCTCATGAAGATTTTACCCTTGTCCTTTCTTTCTAAGGCTCTGTAGTGTAGATGTAGCCAGCATTGGCACCAGTATTGCCCCCTCGTGCAGACACAGTCTACACTGACAAAATTAGTTTTTCTGCTGGTATAGGAACACCACCTCCCCAAACGACGTTAGCTGTGCTGATAGAATCACTCTTCTATTGAGGTAGCTGAGTCTACATGGGGGCGGAGGGTGTTGCTGGAATAGCTATGTCCCTAGGGGGTCTGTGTTGTTTCACACCATATAGCTATGGCAGGCAGAGGTGTTTAAAATTTGTTTTTCAGATTTTGAGACTATTTTGTCTAAATCACCCCCAAAAATGAAATAGAATTTTGACAATTTTTTTTGTCAAAAATTTCAGAGGGGGGAGGGGGAGATAATTTCCTGACCGGCTCTTTACTTACTTGTTTTAAAAGTGCCTAGTGTCCTTTGATTTGTCTGAATTATTAGTAATTAATCTTCATCCCTATATAATTTCACTTCTGTGCTCCAAAACCTTATAGAAAACTCTGGAGGCCATTTAGGGCTATGTGCATTGAAGCAGAGAGCTAAAGAGTTAGGATCTTCTGCGCAAACTACATTCAGGGAACTCTGAAGCATCCAGTAGGTAACATATGTGTTGTGCTTGGATTAAATATTTAAAATGAGTGTTTTTTTGTTTTGTTTTTTAACCAGAAATATTTGGAGGCAGTGTGATTTAGTGGATAGAGCACTGGACTGTGACTCGAGACCTGGGTTCTGTTTCAGCCCTGTCACTGGCTTGCTGGGCAACCTAGGACAAGTCATTTCCACTCTCTGTGCCTCAGTTTCCCATCTGTAAAATGGGGATAAGAATACTGACCTCCTTTTTAAAGCTTTTTGGACCAGATCTTCCAAGGTCTTTAGATTCTGAACTGCCATTGATTTGATTTCAGTGGAAGTCAAGAGCTTAAATACCTCCTTGAGGATCTGCGAGAGACAAGATGGGTGAGAGATTAGAAAGAGAAAAGCTCAAACACTTGTCTCTTTCTCCAACAGAAGTTGGTCCAATAAAAGATATTACCTCACCCAGCTTGTCTATCTCGTCTCCTGGGACCAACACCACTACAACTCTGCAGACAACAATTGAAAGATCTGGGTCTTTGACATTTATAGAGGGAAAAACACTGTATAAAGCCAGATACTTATTTTTTTTTTAATTCCCAAAAATGAAATAAAAAAGTTTTTGAAAATGTCTGCAGACTCCTCCCACCTCTCCAATTTTCTAACCAGCTCTGCTGAACATCGACGTAGGCACCTGTCTTTCGGCACGTTTGGAAATTTTGCAATTTTAGGCTGCGATTGATGCCCAATTCAATGGGAACTGAGTGCCTACCTCCCTTAGGGTCCTACGACAGTCCCAGCTTTAGTTTGCTCACATATAAAATGATGATAATATAGGGTCAGATTTTGCAGGCTTATAAACACTGTGGTGTACTTTTGGCCTGGGAGTTATTCCATGGTATTTAATAGAACTATGAGCATGAATGAGTATTAGGCAGTATTTGTAAGGGTGTGAAATCTGGCCAGTAATGTGTAATGGAGCTAATACTGCCTTATCTCATAAGAGTGTTGGGAAGATCAATGATTTTGTCTGTAAAGTGAAGGGAAGTGTTATTTGCCATAAATGGTAAGTACTGTTCTTATTAAGGCATCTGTTACCCAGTCCTGCACACATTTTTTATATAAAAGTCCTTATCACAAAAACTTAAAAATACCCCCGGCATCAGAGCTTATCATCTGCATTGATGAAAATCACTTAAAAAACATGAACAGGAAGGAAAGTCCCAAGTTTCAAATGTAGATTTTGCACACTGTGAATTTCAGGGCTGTTGGGAAGCACTGGTTTGGCCGGGTCCATCAAAGGCTCCACTACTCCGCTCCTGATCTGGCTTAGCATTCTCATACTCAGGGGCGGCCTTATGCGTGGGCGACGTGACATGGGCGCCGTGGTCAGGTGTGGGGGCAGTGCCATGGTGAAGAGGCTGCAGAAGGGCTGTGTCCACCCAGGAGGCAGGAAGAGAGGATAAAGAGAGCTGCGGAAAGGGAGTCAGGTGCTCACAAGTGTCCCCTCTCTGCCCTCCTGGCAGCATGACACCTACAGTCCTGCTATTGTTCCATCTGCTGCGGTTGTGACTGCTAAGTGGCTGCCCCCTGCTTGAGGAGCAGTACTTAAAGGGCAACATGTTCCCTAAGGCTGGACCTGTACGTTCTGTCAACCGCCTCCCACCCCACTCCCAAGTCCTATTGGGCCTATCTCTAAGCATGATAAAGGAGAGGCTGCAAAGCCTTCATTCTCTAGCGTGCAGATTTTCCACATGCCAATAGTCCAAAAATTATAATGATTCCGAAGGCACTGTCCTAGAGTCAGCAGGAGAAATAAAAATCTGGGTAGGCCTGTGATAAGATAAGTTACTGAAGTTCTCTGACATGTGATCTTAGCTGTAGAATATATACTTGGAGCAACAGAACATTGTGCCTCTCTCCCGCACCTTCAGCCTGGGGAGGATATGGGAGGCGGTGAGGAGCTAGATGGTTGGTTTGTTTGCTCAGTGAAGCTTTTGAGAGTACCAGCTGTCAAAGATTAATGGCACCGAAAATGTTGCTTAGGGGGTATAGGCTGTTGAAATCACTGTGCCACATAACTCCTGTGTCAGCAGTCCCTGATGTGGTCTTGCAGGCGTTCTCTACTGCTCCCTGTCTGGTTTCCTTTGGTTAGTCCCTGATCAAGGCAATTCTTGGCCCCTGGCCTCTAATTTGGCCCAGGGGTCTGCCTAACTCCTCTAGTCTCCTTTGCAAATCCCATGCCTATTATAAAAGGCCTATATTATGAGGTTCTGAGCACTTCAGCAATGTGCTTCATGCCCTCAGCTTCCAGAAGCTGGGAAGGGGCGATAGGGGATGGATCACTTGATTGCCTGTTCTGTTCATCCGCTCTGAAGCACCAGGCATTGGCCACTGCCGGAAGACACGACACTGGGCTAGATGGACCTTTGGTCTAACCCAGCGTGGCCGTTGTAATGAAATCTGTAAGGGCCCAGAGAGTAGCCATTCAAAATTCACACACCCATCATGCATTATCTGCTGTCTTCTCTTATCTCCCAAGAATTTTGCAATCACACCATTTCACAGTACTGACAAACTCACTGGTTTCAGTCCTCTAGTATTGGTTCAAGCAGATCATATCTGGGGAACCATTGTTTATTTTTATTTTATTTTATTTTTTATTTTTTATTTTACTGTCAACGGATTGACAAATAGCAGGCTCTATGTTTCTTCTCTCGAGCCTAGATAGGCTCAGCATCTTAATGTGGTATTGATCCGAGCCCTCTGGGATTTGAATTTGCTTGACTTTGTAAAGTTTACATGGGTAGGATATCTAAAATCAGACAGCTGCCAAGGTTGAGACTGAACTGTTTGATCTGGCTAACTCATAATTAATTGAGCTGTTAATGTGAGTATTGGATAAGGACACTTGAGGGTGTTTGGCCGGAGACATGGAGTTTGACAGATGGACGCTATCCAAATTTCAGTCAGGTAGTCTCAAAAGATGATTTATAGCTGGGGATAGTGGAATGTAATGTGATGTGATATTTTCCAAATGAAGCGGGCTGGTGGAGGGTTTTTTTTTTTTTTTTAGATCCGGATACATGATAGAAGTGATCTGAATTTGCTATGAAAATTCTTCAATTCAGCAGTAATAGAGCTTTATTTTATATTGCACTCTTTATGCCCAAACTCTCTCACAAGCACTTTTCACATCATGAGCTACCTAATAATGCAGTGGACTGGGGGCAGAGCAGTTACAATGCACACAAGAATCTGTCCCCCCAACAATCTTGGGGGTCCAAGTCACCCCTGCTAACACAGGGAGTACAAACTACATAGCTCGTTCGAGTGAGAGAGGACCACTGCACGGCCATTGGACGGCAGGCAATGTTTTCAAAGCTGTTAACCTCTCGGAGTTCCACCAAAGGAGATGAGCTTTATGCTATGGGGCTCCATTGGCAGGGACTGCAATGAATTAATATATTGGCTAGTCGTGCTGGCAGCATCCCCTTCTGTAGAACGATGAGTAGATCTGGAGAAAGTAGAATCATAGAATATCAGGGTTGGAAGGGACCTCAGGAGATCATCTAGTCCAAAGCAGGACCAATCCCCAACTAAATCACCCCAGCCAGGGCTTTGTCAAGCCGGGCCTTAAAAACCTCTAAGGAAGGAGATTCCACCACCTCCCTAGGTAACCCATTCCAGTGCTTCACCACCCTCCTAGTGAAATAGTGTTTCCTAATATCCAACCTAGACCTCCTCCACTGCAACTTGAGACCATTACTCAAAAAGGTCAGTTTTCCAGAGGGGCTTGTATTGCAGTGAGACTAGAAACATAGGGATGAGAACATAGGGGTTGCTCCTGAAAGGGGTTAGACAGCGCCGTGTGTTTAATAAAGTTCCCTTTCTCACAACTCAGCCTGCTTGCTGCCTCCTTTATTGCTAATAAAACAACTTCCCAGTCAGCACCACCACTGGTTATTGCTTGATCCATTCACATTCAGCACCACCCATTTAAATGGATCCCCAAGGTTGCTGATCTACCACAAGCCCCCGGTGGCTGGAGTTGCCACAGCTGGTACCGGCACGTTTGGTTACTCCAGCTTCATTTGACACAAGCCAGCACCCAATCTAGCCTTTAGACATTAGCATGTGGTTTATAAAGAGAGAGAGGTAGACCTAGGATCTTCAACCTCCATGTGCACATTGATCCTAGGTGGGCAGAGGGAACCAGGGGACAAAATTTAATTACAGTTTTTGTTCTCCATCTTATTCACACTGCTGTCAACTCTCTCATCTTCTTTTGGAGAGGTCTACAGTTCAGCCGTCAATGATAAGAGCATGGGTGGGAGTGAAAATAGAGAGAAAATTCGGTATACGGATAAGCATGCAACCCTGTGGTTTGTTCCCAGAGCTCAATACTAGTGACATTATGAAATTGGCCTGAGCTTGCAAAAATATTCTGGGTACTAACATGCAGCTGAACATATATAATATCCCACTTTGCTTCTTGGATTCCCATATATAGCAGTGCCAGAAATATATTCTAAAACTTGACCAGAGTTAATCTATTGTATAGTATACAGAAAATCTTCCTATTTCTCATGGCCTGAATGATTTTGCAAGACATGCGTTATCATTGTCGTCATCGTCCGAGCTGGGTGAAAAAGCTAAAAGACAAAAACTCATGCAAATGTTCATGAAAAATGTTTTCCATTTTATGACCAGTTGTATTCATCTGTAATGTGGACTATTTCTTTCCTTTGAACCCCTTATGTCTACTTTGGGGCCAATATACCTTTTTACCCAAAAATCAAGGATCTATCTGTTCACCACATCAACTGAAATCTCTTTTAATCAATGTTCAGTGACGCAATTAAGTGGGGGAAAGGACAAGGGAAGGAG
This sequence comes from Trachemys scripta elegans, assembly GCF_013100865.1. Lineage (NCBI taxonomy): Eukaryota > Metazoa > Chordata > Testudines > Emydidae > Trachemys > Trachemys scripta. The sequence continues at coordinate 9,639,875 of NC_048314.1, forward strand.
CATATCTTGGTTACCAAACATACGCACACATTTATTAAATATCCCTAATAATATGATTGCAGGACTCCTATGTTTTCCTAGATCTTTTCTCACCTCTTCATATTTGTTTGTGGTTGCACTTGTAATAAGCTACTCCAATGGGAGCAGAGAAGATGGAGCTGTCAGTTTCATTCTAGTCATGACATAAATCAGTGATGCTCTCTTTTATTTAAAGTGTATTCAGGGCTGGTGAAGGACAGCAGACTGACATTCCGAGATTGAAGTCCTCAGAACTGCAATCCACATAACAGGAGCAGTTTGAGTAGAGGTTGAGGAAACTTCCCTTACGCTGTCTGCTCTGTGGCTGCTGATTTTTCTTATTTCCCACAGTTTGCAAGCCCAACTTTAGGACCTACAAAACTTCAATGCTCTCTGACTTTGCATACAGTGTCGTGTTGCAAGTGGAGAAGGTCACAGCCATGTGCTGGATACTGCCTTAGAATTATAGAATATCAGGGTTGGAAGGGACCTCAGGAGGTCATCTAGTCCAACCCCCTGCTCAAAGCAGGACCAATCCCCAACTAAATCATCCCAGCCAGGGCTTTGTCAAGCCTGACCTTAAAAACCTCTAAGGAAGGAGATTCCACCACCTCCCTAGGGAACCCATTCCAGTGCTTCACCACCCTCCTAGTGAAAAAGTTTTTCCTAATATTCAACCTAAACCTCCCCCACTGCAACTTGAGACCATTACTCCTTGTTCTGTCATCTGCTACCACTGAGAACAACCTAGATCCATCTCTTTGGAACCCCCTTTCAGGTAGTTGAAAGCAGCTATCAAATCCCCCCTCATTCTTCTCTTCTGCAGACTAAATAATCCCAGTTCCCTCAGCCTCTCCTCATAAGTCATGTGCCCCAGCCCCCTAATCATTTTTGTTGCCCTCCACTGGACTCTTTCCAATTTTTCCACATCCTTCTTGTAGTGTGGGGCTCAAAACTGGACACAATACTCCAGATGAGGCCGAATAGAGGGGAACGATCACGTCCCTCGATCTGCTGGCAATGTTCCTACTTATACAACCCAAAATGCCGTTAGCCTTCTTGGCAACAAGGACACGCTGTTGACTCATATCCAGCTTCTCGTCCACTGTAATCCCTAGGTTACAGCAGAACTGCTGCCTAGCCACTCGGTCCCTAGTCTATAGCAGTGCATGGAATTCTTCTGTCCTAAGTGCAGGACTCTGCACTTGTCCTTGTTGAACCTCATCAGATTCCTTTTGGCCCAATTCTCTCATTTGTCTAGGTCCCTCTGTATCCTATCCCTACCCTCCAGGGCATCTACCACTCCTCCCAGTTTAGTGTCATCTGCAAACTTGCTGAGGGTTCAGTCCACGCCATCCTCCAGATCATTAATGAAGATATTGAACAAAACCAGCCCCAGGACCAACCCTTGGGGCACTCAGCTTGATACCGGCTGCCAACTAGACATGGAGCCGTTGATCACTACCCGTTGAGCCCGACGATCTAGCCAGCTTTCTATCCACCTTACAGTCCATTCATCCAGCCCATACTTCTTTAACTTGCTGGCAAGAATACTGTGGGAGACCGTATCAAAAGCTTTGCTAAAGTCAAGGAATAACACGTCCACTGCTTTCCCTTCAACTACAGAGCCAGTTATCTCATCATAGAAGGCAATTAGGTTAGTCAGGCATGACTTGCCCTTGGTGAATCCATGCTGACTGTTCCTGATCACTTTCCTCTCCTCTAAGTGATTCAAAATTGATTCCTTGAGGACCTGCTCCATGATTTTTCCAGGGACTGAGGTGAGGCTGACTGGCCTGTAGTTCTCTGGATCCTCCTCCTTCCCTTTTTTAAAGATGGGCACTACATTAGCCTTTTTCCAGTCATCCGGGATCTCCCCCGATCACCATGAGTTTTCAAAGATAATGGCCATTGGCTCTGCAATCACATCCGCCAACTCCTTTAGCACCCTTGGATGGCCTCATGGACTTGTGCTCATCCAACTTTTCTAAATAGTCCTGAACCGCTTCTTTCTCCACAGAGGGCTGGTCACCTCCTCTCCATACTGTGCTGCCCAGTGCAGCAGTCTGGGAGCTGACCTTGTTCATGAAGACAGTGGCAAAAAAAGCATTGAGTACATTAGCTTTTTCCACATCCTCGGTCACTAGGTTGCCTCCCCCATTCAGTAAGGAACCCACACTTTCCCTGACCACCTTCTTGTTGCTAACATACCTGTAGAAACCCTTCTTGTTACTCTTAACATCCCTTGCTAGTTGCAACTCCAAGTGTGATTTGGCCTTCCTGATTTCACTCTTGCATGCCTGAGCAATATTTTTATACTCCTCCCTGGTCATTTGTCCAATCTTCCACTTCTGGTAAGCTTCTTTTTTGTGTTTTAAGATCAGCAAGGATTTCACTGTTAAGCCAAGCTGCTCATCAGCCATATTTACTATTCTTTCTACACATCGGGATGGTTTGTTCCTGCAACCTCAAGAAGGATTCTTTAAAATCCAGCCAGCTCTCCTGGATGCCTTTCCCCCTCATGTTACTCTCCCAAGGGATCCTGCCCATCAGTTCCCTGAGGGAGTCAAAGTCTGCTTTTTTTGAAGTCCAAGGTCCATATTCTGCTGCTCTCCTTTCTTCCTTGAGTCAGGATCCTGAACTCGCCTTGCATTGTTTGGTTTGGACGTGCTAACGCAAAGCCATGCCATGGTGATATAAGGCCCCAGTCCAGCCAAGTACTTAAGCATGTGATTAACTTTAAATGCGTGAGCCGTCTCACTGACTTAAATGGGACTGCTCACATGCTTGGAGTTCACTTCAGTTTAATGCTGTGCTGAATCAGGGCATAGACGTCACAAAGTCGTAACACATTGTAATCCCATTAGACCAACTCTCAGTGGTGATCAGCCTCTCTGCCTGACCAGTGTGACTCAAACTTCACCTAGGGCCTGACCCAAATTCCACTAAAGACAACAGAAAAATTCCCATTGACTTCAAAAGGCTTTGGATCAGGCCTTTTGAAAGGCTGATTGATTTAAAAAACAAACAAAAACACCCTCATTGAAGCTGTGCTAGTGATGGTAGCCAGTTACTGCCGTTTGGTTGTTGCTGGGAGTGACTGGTGGTGTTGACACATTATTTATGATTGTAGTGCCTGATAACCCTAGTCACGGACCTGGAGTCTGCACAAGGTACAGTACAAAAACAAAACAAAAAGACAGCCCTTGCCCCAAAGAGCTTGCAGTCTAAGTAGGACGTTTGCCTACTGGGATCTGAAACGCAATCATCAGCCCTTTTTTATGTGGGGCCGGTGTCATCTCCGTATAAACAATATTTTAACAAATTGTTACTTTGGATTCGCTAGAACATAAAGTTTTAGAATGGCAAGCTGTGAATTTGAACTCCGAGGTTTAGATGTTCAAAGGGGCTGCGGGTAATTAGGACCCAAACTCTGACTGAAAGAATTAACTTTGCTCATCTCTGGAATCTTTATGCCACACACACATCATAACTTCTTTCTAGACTAAGAATGCATTTAACAATCAGCCCATATTTCCAGTTGTTCCTCTTTTTTCAATTTGCAATGTCCCACTTAGCTAAAAATCAATTTGTTGTTACATGAATTGCTGCAGGACATAAAAATGTCCAAGTAACCACCCCAATGAATTAATATTTTGCACTGTGTTTTACTCAGACATAATAGCCAGACAGTACAATATGACCATGCATTAGTCCTTTCTGACAAGGCTTGTTTTTTGTGATTACATTACTATTGCCATTTTAGCCATTTTGCATTCCCTCCTGTCTCCTCTTCCCCCCACCGCTGCCACCCCTTGCATTGAGGTAGATTGCCAGAGACCTGAGGTTGTTTTTTTTTTTTACCTTCCTTTGCAGTGTGGGGTACAGGTCACTTGCTGGTTTGAACTAGAGTAAGAACTGGCCCAGCAAGATCGGCAGGAGGCCAGGGTTTTCGGCACCCCACCCCACAGGATTGTGGGTCCAGTGACCCTGGCTTGAGCAGGCTCCCTGGCTCTAGGACTGCAGCAGCAGGCAGGCAGGGCAGGCTGCATGGCTGAGCTACCAGCAGCCGAGGTAGGAGACCAGTGGGTGCAGGGGGCGGGGGTGCAGCCAGTGAATGGGGGATAGAATCTAGGTGGGGGACTGGTGCCTGGGGTCAGTCCCAGGGGCAGGGGCTGGAAGCATGGAGGTAGTCACTGGATGCTGGAGGGGGAAGTCTCTGGAGAAGTTGTTCTGCCCTGGACAGGGCACCCTGTCTCTGCAGGGAAACCATGTCTGCCAGCCCAGTGTTGGGGGGGCATCTGGATGCTGGGAGGACAGTCCTGGGGGTCTGGGTGATGGGGGGCCTTCCCTGGCTATGGGGGCAGTCTGTGAAGGGGGTGTGGGAGCTGGGTACATGGGGGGCAGTCCCTGGCTGGGGGGGGTCCCTGTATTGGGCAGGGTTCCCCATCTTTGCAGGCAAGCTCTACAGCCATGCTCTCTGGGCACCCAGCCCAGCCATGCCACCAGCAGCAGCGTGGAAGTGAGGGTGGCAATACACCATGCCACCCTCACAGTAAATTCATTCATTTGAACAGGTAATGTTTTGACTTATTTTACTAATTTAAAATGCTCTCGGCAGACACTTGTCAGTGTTGAAATGAAAGGTACTATACCGATTTGAATCATATTGCTGCCATATAACAAATACTAAACCTTATGTTTTTTTGTAGTTGTACAACCAGTGTATATATATTGTGTGGATGCAGCCCACATAACACATACCGGGCTTCATATGCGGCCCCAGTGGTAAATAGATTGAGAACCACTGGACTAGAGGATCATGATGGTCCCTTCTGGTCTTAAAATCTGAGTCTGAGACTATAGGCAGCAGCTGGGGAAAGACACTAGAATGAGGAACACTGTATATCAGGTGAGGAAAGTGGGAGTGGAATTTGTCCCCTCACAAAAGATTTCTTCTAATTAAGCTATTTCCAGTGAATTAACTGTCCCTCACTAAGATGCCTAGCTCAATCCAGGAATCTGAACATGTCCCATTTTGACGGGAACTGTCATGTTTCTGGTTCCCAGCAGCTTTCTTCTTATCAGAATTGGCCTCTAACTTTGTGCCCACTGTCACTAGTATGGGTATTTTAGCATAAAGGTTCAGATCCTCTCAGTGCAGAAGGCATGGTTGGAGATATTGAGGGAGTCCATTATAGCTCACTGATTCCTGTGGCAAATTTGTGCCATCCTATCCTATGGGCTCCTCTGACTTACCCCGACAGGCAGCATTCCACCAAGGGACTGTATTCCAGCAAGAGGTGGTTGGAGAGCAGAGCGTTCAGCCACATGGCCGTTTCCCACTCCACCTCATCTCCTCTTGTCTCTTAGTTCAGTTGAGGTGGGGAGTGGTGCGCTCGCTCTGTGCACACTGAGAGCTCCCTCACAGCCGGGGGATTCTCAGCTGGTCAAATCTGGCTGCTTTCATTTCACCCCTGAGTGGAGCAAAGGGGCCAGAACACAGAGAATCCTGCTCAGAAGTTAATTTTGCAGGAGCCAATGAAACAGAGGCTGAGTTTGAAAATGTGGCCCCAAGGGATCAGTCTCTGTTGCATCTCTTTGAACAAGGTGCTATAATGGGCCAACTGTTAGTCCAGCCTAAAGAGACGCCGTGATGCTCAGGGGTAATAGCTTCCTCCGTCACTTCAAAACACCGGTAAACCTGAGCAAAGACAGACAAAAACCTGTAGGCTGTCACAGTAATACTTAGCATTTATAGCAACTTTCAGCCCATGACCTCAATCAATACCCCAAGTGCCTTTAAATGTTATATTAGTACAGGGTCCACAGGGCGTGTGTGTGTGTCTAAAAGTTGGACCTGTTGTGTCCAGTGTGAACATTCATAACAATGTGTTCATAGTTTATAAAGCCAGAAGCGAGCACTGTGATCATCTAGTCTCACCTCCTGTTTAAAACAGCCACAGGTCTTCCTTGATTTTAATTCCTCTTCAAAGTAAATGTTTTAGAAAAATGTCCCATCTTGATTTACAAGTGGCAGTGATGGAGGATCTACTACAACCTTCAGTAAGTTGTTCCAATGGCTAATTACTCATATCGTTAAACATTGCACCTTATTATAAGTCAGAAACAGTATTTACTGTTCGTTGTGAGTGTTTGGAGTACAGTCCTTCTTGTCTGGTTAGAATTTCCTAGCCTAAAGAAAATGTGTAGCAGTATGGATTGCTTTGTTGTGATTGCAGTATGTAACATTGTGTATGGAAAGATCCATCCTGGAAAGGCCTTAACCCAGCAGCAGGTTAAGAATGGCAGGTATGTGGGGATGGAAAGAGGAGCATGGTTGGCAAGGTCTTTGCCCTGCAAGGGAGTTGAAAATAGCTGGTATGTGTGGTCTGGAGTACAGTGTGAACCAGTGGATGGTGCACTGGATTAGGCACCAAGTGAATTGGGGTCTATTTTCAGCTATGACCTTACTACCTATACAACATGAGGCAAGTCACTTTTCCTCTTTGTCTTTGTCTCCCCTCTCATCATTTGTCTCTCTGGTCTATTTAGGTTGTAAGCTTTGGAGCAGGAACTTTCTCTCTTTGTGTTTGTTCAGTACCTTGCACTTTTGTACTGTAATAGAAATAATAATCACCACCATCCATGGACTACTGGCTGTTTGTGGGAATCTGGCTGGTCCTGGCTCCTTGTCTTTGTTTCCAACTGATACATTTTATGGAAAAAGAAGCTAAAAATGTATTAATTTTTGCCCCTACTCTCATTTTTCCCCATGCAATTGCAACAAGGAAGTTATATGACTGTGAACAGGAGGGGAATTACTCTGTGGAGTTGCAAATCATAGAAATGTAGGGTTGGAGGGGACCCTGAGAAGCCATCTAGTCCACCTCCCCTGCACTGAGGCAGGACCAAGTAAACATAGACCATCTGTGACAGGTGTTTGTTCAACTTGTTCTTAAAAACCTCCAGTGACGGGGATTCCACAACATCCCATGGAAACCTATTCCAGAGCTTAACTACCCTTATAAAGTTTTTCCTAATTTGAAGACTATTATCAAATATGATAAGGGCTGTTATAAAGAAGAATGTCCAGGGTGGAGTCCATAAAACAATCTTGCTGCTTAGATGCAGTCTGCACTATGAAAATGTCAAAGAAGTGCTGTTCTAAAGCATTTTTAAAAGGCTGTAAGATGGGATATGACATTTGATTCCATTCTTATTGACAAGGACCACTGATGTGGAAAAAACAGCAATTCTTCCTACATTTTTGACATGTCCCACATCTTATGGGACTTCTGTCTGGATTAGCGACCATTTTCTGTAATGGTTCCAGCCACAGATAAGTGAGCAATGAGGCAGTGTTGCCTAGTTATTAGAGTACTAGACTAGAATTCACGAGACTGACACCTGTGTTCTATTCCTGGTTCTACCTCTTACTGGGTCACCTGAGGTGAGAATTAATTCCTGAGACTTCAGATTCTCCCCCCATGCCTCTGAAAGAACCTGTTAGATGTTGAATTAATAAAACAAAAGCATCTCTTTTTATCTTCTCCAGAAGCCCTACCACTGAGTATATGTAGCCTGAGGGATTTTTCCCCTCCCCCCCCCAAAATTGCACAAGTACTTCTAGCACATGGACTCAGTATGCGGCAGCCAAATAATCACAGATTTAATAGTCCCTCAACACCCATTCACACACCAGACTGTAAATACTCTGAATTACCCTTTTCAGCAGCTTCAATACCCAGGCAGAATGGGGTGAGTTAAGGTTAAGGATATCCGTTTAAGCCTTGTTGGTCCCAAACCAAATCCTTAACATTAGTTTAATGTTGTTTTTCATCTTCTTCATTCTATATATGCATACACTTAAAAACAGAGTAGGGGTTACTTCTGTCACAGCTGTGCATACTTTCCTTGGTCAGTGGGAACTTTTACAAGACCCAGAATACGGGTTGTTTGAGAGTCTTATCAGTAGTAGGATCCTCAGCCGGTGTCAATTGCCAGAGCTCCCTTGATTTCAACGAAACTGTGCTGGTTTACATCAGCTGAGGATCTAAGCAGAAAATGTTTCAGTGGTCAGGTTACTTGAGACATCTTTTTTGTCTGCACAGAATTAAATGTGTTCTTTCCTCCCATTCCCCCCTCCCCTCCCCCAACCTCCCACCTTTCCAGGGTTTCATTTTTCACAGCCTTCATCTGTTTTTTTTCCCTTTAAAGAAAAAATAATTATTATTTTAACGAAGATGGAAACAAATGTTGTTGATTTTGCTTTAGCAGCCAAGTAGGTTGTGGTTCAGAGAAACAAACAATGGGTTTTCAACTTGTTTAAAAGAATCATCCCCAGCAATTTGTCTAATAGATTAATTTCTCTCATTCTGTTCAAGATTAATGGTATATTAAGCAGATGCTTTAATCTGGCTCTCTGGTGCTATCTGGCTATACAAACAGCAGGCAATTGTCCATAATTTGAGACACTTCACAGAATGCGAAGAAGCTTTAATAGAAATCTTCCACCAAACCTACTTAACTACTTAGTTACTACGTATTTAGCTGCTTGAAAATTTTCTGTCCAAAACTGTTTTTGCTAAAACTGCATTTTTCATGGAAAACATCAGTTTTCCTCAGGAAAAAAATGTTTTTGGCACTGACAATTGATTTTTTTTTTTCCACTGGAAATTGAAAAATCAGTATGCTGCCAAAATTTCCAGTTGCCAAAAACTTGGAGTTGTTTATTTGATTGGAAACCCAGAAAACTTTGAAGAAAAATTGTGACAAAAATATTTTGTTTTTCCATAGAAAATTTCAACAAAAAAATAAAACCCTTTCCTGAGGATTTTTATTACAGATGCACTATTATATAGGGTTTATGGGCAATAAGCATTGAATTTCATTGTATTCAGGCAAGGCAAGGTTAGACGGCAGCATCTAATGTCACTTCTTACATTTCTGCAACCTGAGTGCCGGATTCCGCATTAGGCCCTATATATGTTAGCAACCAGTAAAAGGCTTGTAGACATCATCAAACAAGTTCCTGGCTGGTGCCTATTGTATGAGTGACTTTTTCTGATTGGCTGGCCATGGTAAGCTTAGCCAGTCGCAACTCTGCTTTTATTTTAATTTTACACTTCTTCCAGGCAATAGACAAAAGACATGTTTTTTCCCAAACTGAGCACACATTTGTATGCAGGCGTACATGAGAGAAAGCAGCACCGACGGTGGTGGAAATTTATCAGGGCCCTAACAAGCAGAGCTTAATGAAATGAAGCTGCAGTGGCAAGGATAAATGACAACAATGATAAGATGGAGATTCATTCATTAGGGAACTGGTCCAAAGGCCACTGAAGTCAATGGAAAGATGCCCTCCTTGGACTTTTGGAATCAGGCGGTGTGTTTTTGTGAGAATTTTCCGTGTTTTGTGGCAGGGTGCCACAGAAATGCCAATAAATAAAATACTGCTTTCCTTTTCTTTTGTGTGGCTAATTGTGTATATGTACAGACCCTGGGCCAGATTCAGTTTCAGGTCAGACATCGATGCAATGTCCTCTCTAGGGCAATACATGAAAACAGCAAACGTTTGCCCCATGTTTTCATCAGCTATGGCTTCCTGCACATCCCTCCAGGAAAATTACTTTGGCTAGAAGCAGGTGTCTGCTCGGAAGAGAGGACCCAGTAGGGTTTACCACGACACATGCACATGTAAATTCAAAGAGCTTAAATAATCCCGCAGAGCCCTGGCCATTGGTCTTGTCCTGTCGGGCCAGCAGAAAGTTGAATTAAAAATGTTTAGAGGCCATCAGAACCAGAGGTGGATCATTTGTACACTGCAGTTCACCCTGACTAGGTGTAGAGTGTAGACCGATGTTCAGCCCAAGACATAATTTGGCTCTTTATAGTCTGTGTAAAATTGGTTTGACTCCTTTGGTCTCATTACCTAGGGTGTCACATTTTCAAAAGAACTTGGCTTCCTCTATTTATTTATTATTATTCCTAAATAAGCTATAGCTCTCTATGCACTGAGAACAATAGGAGCAGTTGGATACTGAGGTCTTTTGAAAATGTGTCCTTAGGCTATTATTAAAGAAAATAATCCTCACTTTTTTTACAAGTAGGCAAGGAAGGAGGAAAAGAAGCAAGGGTGAGAAAAGCCACCCTACTCTGAACTCCATAAAGGTTTGTTTTTTCTGGACCTTCTCCACGAGACTGTAGCCAACAGGAAAGAGTTGAGTGAAGCATGCATTGCTATCTGAATACTGCTATCCTCTATCCCTCCATATTGAGTGTTACTGTTAATGCCAAAAGCTATATATTGTTTGGGGGAGGGTAAGGATTTAAGGAGCAGTTTCCTTCTTTCCTGGAAAGAGGCAGAGACACATTTCATATGTTGTCAAGTGTATGTTGTTGGGTGTTTTTTCTGTTGTCTGAAGTGCTGCATCTTGCTCTGACATGAATACCCGTTGGTGCTGTGAAGTGTATCCTAGGGAAATGTGCGGCAGACTCGGAGCATTGTTTTGTTGCAATACAGCATCAAATTGTTTGGTTAAGCACAGGTCATTTTACCGCGTTGGCCCTGGATGGTGTTATCAGTTGAAATGTTTATATTTCCCTTGCTAATTGTACATTTTATCTTTGCTTTTAAAATGTGCTGATCTGTTTTGATTTTGATGAATTATGGTTTTTGAAAAGTGAATTTAGTGCTGGCGGAAGGTACCAGACCGAGTACCCTAGGGGCTGGTGTGTTTTGTTTCATAGAATAATAGAAATGTGGGGCTGGAAGGGACTCACGAGGTCATCAAAACCATATCATAAGGCCACTATGTAAATCCACGCTATGGCCACACCTTGAATACTGTGTGCAGTTCTGGTCACCCCATCTCAAATTTTATATATATGTATATAATGTCAGAATTGGAAAAGATACAGAGAAAGGCAACAAAAATGATTAAGGGGTAAGGAACAACTTCCATATGAGGAGAGATTAAAAAGACTGGGACTGTTCAGGGTAGAATAGATGACCAAGAGGGCGGGATATGATAGAAGTCTATAAAATCATGCATGTTGTAGAGAAAGTGAATAAGAAAGTGGTATTTACCCCTTCACATAACACAAGAGTCGGGGATCACCCAAGGAAATTAATAAGCAGCAGGTCTAAAACAAACATAAGGAAGTACTTCACACTACACACAACCTGTGGAACTTGTTGCCTGGGGATGCTGTGAAGACCAAAGGTATATATGGGTTCAAAAAAGAATTAGTAAGTTCATGGAGGATAGGTCCACAACCAGCTAATAGGCAAGATGGTCGGGGACACAACTCTGTGCCCTGGGTATCCTATAGCCTCTGATTGCTAGAAGCTGTGACGGGATGACAGGGGATGGATCACTCAAAATTGCCCTGATCTATTCATTCCCTCTGAAGCAACTGGTATTGGCCACTGTCAGAAGACAGGATACTGGGCTAGATGGACTGTTGGTCTGATCCACTATGGCCATTTTTTAAGTTCTTGGGAGTTCTTAGCTCAGGGGTCATGATGACAGCTGGGCAAATAACTACTTCTTTTTTTGGTTCTGTGGGCGTTCCAACTCCCCCCACCCCCCAAGGAAAATAATCTATTCAGATCAAACTGAATCTGAGTTTTTTTCACAGTTTTCAGTGAATCAAAACTGCAAAACTGTCAGCTTTGGGTCTGTCCTAGAGTGGGGATTCGATTCAAACGTTGGTTTTTCCACATCTCTGGCGAGTGCCTTTATCGTTGGGCTAAAGGTTATAATTGTGTGTGGGGGGGGAGGAGGTCATGACTACACTGCCCTTTCCATTTTGCTATAAGGGAAAGAGTCAAAGGTAGACCCTCAGTAGCTGGGAACAGGATGATGGAGGGGTCCCAAATGAAAAGATTGAGAACCACAGCACTATTCCATTACAAACTGACTGAGCCATCCAATTCCTAGTCTGCTACTTATTAATAAATGCATTTGTTATGTTTGGGACTCCATTTCGTCCATGATAACTGCAAGTGTGCACAACAGCCACATTTCCCTATGTCCTATGACCATTAAATTGCTTCACTGTGTACAGATATATCTGTTCAAGCTGGGGAAACGTCCCTTATTTCCTCTTACACACACCCCTCCAAATAAGGAGTGGAATTATGTAAATACCCACTCCTATGTTACTCTTCTTATGGGTCAGTTTCTTATCTTATACTAGTTTTTTCCCCTGATAGATCCAGTGACTTCCGCAGAATTATGTGTGGTTTACACTGATTAAAGTGAGATCCGAATCAGGCTCTGTGTGTGTGTTGCACTTTGGCAAATGCAATCTGAAATATTTTAAGAGTTGAGTAGACCTGGTTTAAAAAATCCCAAATTAGTTCAATGAAAATGTTTCGAAATGTTGAACTTCTTTCATTTCAGTGTTCAGTGTGGAACTTGGTTTGGTTGGTTGCTTGTTTTGGGGGGGTTGTTGCTTTGGGTTTTCCTCCCATGAAAAATTTCTACAGTGTTGAAAATATTTTTGGGGGAAAAAAATTGTTTGGGAAAAAAGGGCATATTTCCCACCAGAAAATTTTCCTTTTGACAAATATTGTTGGCTAGCTGTGGAGTTGAGTCTGCTACTTTCCATAGTTTAGTTGCAGCACATGTTTATGCTATCAGGATCTAAGCACTGTCATTTTGTATTCTTTTAAAATACTGTTGGTCTAAAGGGTGAAATTCACCCAGCTGTGAAGGGCTAGGACAGTATCTCTCTGTAACCTAGTGGTGAGTGTGTTTTAAACATCCACCTCTGCAGGGCCGCCCAGAGGGGGCAGCAAGTGGGGCAATTTGCCCTGGGCCCCGCAGGGGCCCCGTGAACCCTGGCTCAGCGGCGGTCCTGGTCTTTGGCAGCATTTCGGCGGCGGGGGGCCCTTCAGTCACTCCGGGTCTTCAGCGGCATTTCGGCAGTGGGTCCTTCAGTGCTGCCAAAGACGCAGAGCGACTGAAGGGGCCCCTGCCGCTGAAATGCCGCCGAAGACCCGGACCGCTGCCTGTGAGTACAAGCGCTGCAGCTCCCCCGCTTTGCCCCAGGCCCCCTGAATCCTCTGGGCGGCCCTGCACCTCTGTGCCTATTCTACAGGTGATGTGAGACCATTAGAACTCACTGCTTGAGACTCAGGATCATAGGTGCTGGAACTGGGGATGCTGGAGGTGCGGCAGCACCCCCTGACTTGAAGTGGTTTCCATTGCCTACAGGGTTTACGGTTTGGTTCAATAGCTCTCAGCACCTCCCTATAAAAATTGTTCCAGCGCCCCTGCTCAGGATCTTTTTAGCCCAAACAGTAGAGCTGTCACTTATATGATGACACTGAAAATCTCCAGAACTGAAAGAGTGAGCGGCTACAGCTTGAGCTACAAAAGGCAATCTCTGTAGCGACATGGTTGTAACTCACATCTTCTGTAGATGGGGGTCCACATAACCTACTGAGCAGTGAATTGCATACTTCCTCTGGACAGAAGCAGCAGGTCATCCCAGGTTACAAAGGTCTCTAGTAGTTCTACTTCTGGACAAGCCCCCTGTGTAATGGCTGCCATCTCAGTCAACACTAGGAATTGAACTTATAACCTCCATGAGTCTCCAAGCTTGAGCTAAAGAGGAGGCTCTGAAACAGAGAGGTGTAGCAGAGTCACATGCTCTCGGAAACAGACACAAACGGGGAGGTGTAACACACATTGACTAGTCGGCTACATATGCACCACTTAAGTCCAACTTAAGACACTTGAATGCGACTGAAGTGGAGTATACATCTTACTGTTAGCCCTCTGCACAGGGATGATTCTGGTCCATAAGTGAACCACCAAGCACCCATCCCAAACTGATCACCTAGTATGGTCCTTAAATTAAAGTTGAACAAAATGATACCAGAAATTACAAGGAAGAAACTTCGAAGAGGTCACTTTAGACAGAAGTTGCCTGTTGATTGTAGTCTTTAGTACACGTTTTACGGTATCACGAAACAGATTCAAATTTTGAAATAGGAAACAGAATAGCCATGTTATTTCCAAACTTTAAGTAGTATTTGTATTCCCTCCCTTAAAAGTAAACAGATGGTTTACATGCTGTGTTAATGTGTATTTGTAGTGATGGAAATTACTAGTCACATGTTAAACTAGTTGGGTCAAGTTGCTGCTAGAGGGAAAAAATCTGTGCGGACTTACAGTTTTGTTGGGGATTGCTTTGCCATGTGGTTGGGCAGACTGTACCCTACAAATTCACTGCATGTGCAGCCCCAAATTCAATTCTGGGATCTCCCCAAGAAGAGAGCCTGATGAACTCATCCATAGCTGCATCTGAAGATTGAAATGCGTCAGAATCATAAGCTCATTAAATGGAGGGAACGACTCATTTTTTTGACTAATGATGAGGTCATTCAACTGAAGTGGAGACAAGTCTTATCTGATGGAAGCATTTTTTTTTCCATCCCCTCCTTGCTTGTTATAATTATTTTCTTCAGCTCAATACTGCCTGAAGAAATGTGATGTATTGTTTCAAAATTAAATTTGACTTTGTATCAAGGCAATTTATTCCCATGAGGAGATGGTGTGTGGGGGAGTGGAACATATCATGCCGTAATTCCCTTCCCAGTAGATTTTGCAGGTTTGAGGGGTTTTTTCCCCTGTGCACACATTTTAAAATAAATTAATTTTCTCTAATGACATTATGCATTCTTATTTAATGAGGCAGCATGACGTTCTGAGGGTGGAGTTTCAATGTTTCTCTTACCTGTAAGTCTTAGTTCTTCAGAAGGCGGGGGAAAGAAACATTGACAGCCCTGAGCTTCTGTGGTAGAACATCATTAATTTATTATATATTATTATTGGAGCACCTTGATGCTTCAGTCAAGATCGGGGTCCCATTGTGTTACATGCTGTACATGCACATAGTCTTCAGGGACGAACCCTCTGCCTGCACCTCCCCACCAGGCTGGCAGCCCCAGGCAGCATCGTCTGCCCCTCACCTGTCTGGCTAGGGCCTCTAGCCCCGGGCTTGCCCACACTCCCCTCCGCTCCAGCAGCCCAGGCCTGCCAGCTTGCAACACTTAGATGGCGTCCGCCCTGACCACAGTGCCCTGGGTGGTTGCCTACATCGCCCGCCCATAAGACCAGCCCCACGTCTCAGAGTTTCATTGTGTTGCCCTTGCTCTTCAGCATATACGTGAGGCAACTGGGAGATGATTCACTATGCAGAGAATGCACAACTCTGTCTCCATTTCACCTGGCTCATTATGGACGGTCTCTCCCCTGTATGACTGTCTAGCCAGCATTTGTTTTCTGAAAGCTTTTTGAAAGTCAGCCCAGGCACGGATGATTCTCATGGACATGGGGAAGCATAATGAGAAGCTTGCTGGCAGAATGTGTTTGCCCATTACGTTATTCCGTGAAGATGGCTGCCACCAGCCAGACAGCTAGGGAAGTTGTATGGAGGGTCAGCCTTTGGCACTTATCCGCAAGCAGGCCCGTGCTGTAACAGTGGTCAAAAGTCTTGTGCTATCACCAGCATCGCTGTAATGAGCCCCTGTTTGTTTTAGACAAAAACCTTGCTATGCCCATCCAGGCTTATGTGGCATCTGGGTTCGGCTAATTCAGTACATTTTTAACTGGGCTTCCTTGAAACAGACCCAAAGAGCTGTAATAAAGTGCAGAGTGTGGCTGTTTCCTTGCTCTTCCACATGGAGTAAGGGCTGTCTGTCTCACTCATCCTCTGTGAACTGCATAGGCTGCCAATATGCCAGATGTACAATTCAAAGTTTTATAGTATTAGTATATAAAGCTCTTTCTTAACCAAGGTCCTGCATATTGGATTGTTCGACGTCATAGCTTGGCAGTCATACTTAGCTCAGTCAAGTCTATCCTTGGTCCTTAGACTCAGTCAAGACCTTGGGGGGCAGGGTTTTCTCATTGGATATTCTTTATTTATGGACCTTCCTTCCAGAAGAAGTCATCTTTGAGGCAAGGATTTTCATTTATGATGTTTGTACCACACTTAACACAATGGGGCCCTGATATTGGTTGATCTCTAGGCACTATTGCAGTATAAATGTTCACCACCACCATAGCCCTGGTACCCTTAAGACATGTTTCAAATTCCATTTATTTCTGCCTTCATGTTCTTGGTGAGTTTTGGTCCACATCTCAAAAAAAGGCCTGTCAGTGACTTAAATCATGACTTGTGCTGGCCCACTGCAAGCTCTTTGGGGCTGGGACTGTCTTATATTATACACGTGTCCAGCGCTCAGCACCTTGGGGGTCTCTAGGTGCTACCATAATATAAATAATAATAAAATTCAACTTGTGTTGTTCAACATATTCATAAATGATTTGGAAAAGGGGGTGAACAGGGAAAATTTGCAGATATAAAATTACTCAAGATAGTTGAGTCCAAAGCAGAATGTGATGAGTTACAGAGGGATCTTTCAAAACTGGGTGACTGGGCAACAAAATGGCAGATAAAATTCAATGTTGATAAGTGCACAGTAATGCACATTGGAAAAACTAATCCCAACTATACCTACAAAATGATGGGCTATAAATTAGCTGTTACCACCCAAAAAAATAATAATCTTAGAGTCACTGGGGATAGATCTCTGAAAGCTTCTGCTAAATGTGCAGCAGTTTTTAAAAGGCTAAAAGTATTTTAAGAACTGTTAGAAAAGGGATAGAAAATAAGGCAGAAGATAGATTTATTTAGTGCCATTATGCTATGGTGTGCCCACACCTTGAATACTGTGTCCAGTTCTGGTTGCCCCACTTCAAAAAAGATATAGTGGAACTAGAAGAGGTTCAGAGAAAGGCAACAAAGATGATCAAGGGTATGGAATGGCTTCCAAAGGAGAAAAAAGGAGAAAGGTTAGGGTTGCTCATCTTAGAAAAGAGACGACTAATGGGGACGATGATCGCTGTCTATAAAATCCTGAATAGCGTAGAAAAAATGAATAGAGAAGTATTATTTACCCTTTCCCGCAATACAAAAACCAGCAGTCGCTTGATTAAACTAATAGACAGCAGGTTTAATGCAAACAAGAGAAAATATTTTTTCACACATCACACAACTAACCTAAAATAAAAATAAAACCATAAAATATTAGGGTTGGAAGGGACCTCAGGAGGTCATCTAGTCCAACCCCCTGCTCAAAGCAGGACCAACACCAACTAAATTGAGAACACTGTTATTGACACAAGATTTCAAATATACCACTCCATGCTCCCCCAAAAGCCTGATCCTGCAGACAGGCAACAGAGTGCTCCTCTATTGTGAGAAAGTAGGATCACCACCTACGGCTTTCTATCAAGGTGGTTCAGGTTTAGTTAAACATTGCTACCCTTGCCGAGCCTGCTACATCTCCAGGATTACATGTTATTTTGGGTCAACTGGGCTACCATGCAGACCCAGCCCAAGTGTGCAAGAAAACAATCCTAGGGAGTGGAAG
Source organism: Trachemys scripta elegans (assembly GCF_013100865.1). Taxonomy (NCBI): domain Eukaryota; kingdom Metazoa; phylum Chordata; order Testudines; family Emydidae; genus Trachemys; species Trachemys scripta. The sequence continues at coordinate 9,657,354 of NC_048314.1, forward strand.
GGTACCTTCATGAACACACACAAAATCATAAAAAGCAACAGAGAGTCCTGTGGCACCTTTAAGACTAACAGATGTATTGGTGCATAAGCTACCGGGGGTGAAGGCCCACTTCTCTGTTGCTTTTTACAGCTGGAGACTAACATGGCTACCCCTCTGATACAAAATCGTAAGTAACAGAGGGTCCTGTGGCACCTTCAAGACTAAGTCTTAAAGGTACCACAGGACCCTCTTTGCTTTTTACAGCTTGAGACTAACACGGCTCCCCCGCTGATACAAAATCATAGGTGACACAAGTCCTCACCTCGTGGGCCAGGAGCGCTGTGGAACTCTTGGTCATGGGATGTTGTTGTGATGTTGAAAAGTATAACTGCGTTCAAAAAAGAACTGGATACGTTCATGGAGGGTAGGTCCATCAATGGCTATTAGCCAAAATGCCAGGGACACAACCCCATGGTCAGGGTGCCCCTAAACCTCTGACTATCAGAAGCTGGGAGTGGAAGACATGGATGGATCTCTCCATAATCACCCTGCTCTGTAAACTTCCCCTGAAGATCTGCTCTGGGCCACTGTCAGAGACAAGATACCAGGCAAGATGGACCATGGTCTGGCCCAATATAGCAGCTCTTATGTTAAAGCCTCCCTGTTTCTGATGATGGTAACCCACTTCATTCTGGAGCCCATCCTACTGCATCATGGAGCTCATTGTCCAAGAGGTTGTGCTACCTCCCACAGCCTGAGGAGCTGGTTGTGCAGTTTGAGCAGAGCACTGGCTCTGCACAGTTGGAGCGGAGAAGGATTTTATTTTAATTTTTAATCCTGTTTTTCAGCTCTCCTTTAGACCAGGATTTTAAATTTCAGGGCAGCTGGGTACAGGCTCCTTCATCTCAATATGTTGTGAACTATTCAAATGGCCCAGAGAACAGCCAAGTTCAAGTCCTCCTTCCTTGTGGTCCCTGTAGAGCAACATCTTGGAATGTCTTCAATGATTTCAAAACCAGTGATGCCTCGATATTGCATCTCAGCTGAGGCAAGCTGTTCTGCAAGGCTCATTTCTGGACACACAGCCTTAAGACCGTCCAGTCTGGTGGATAGAGCTCTTTACTGGTAATCAGGAAAAATGGCTTCTACCACACACATACTGTGCAAACATGGGCCAGCCCTGTCACCTCTCTGGGCCTCAGTTTATCCATCCATAACATAGGAATGATACCACTTCCTCTCTGGGGCTGATGAGATTTGCTTTTGCAAAGTGTTTTGAGATCCTTGCATAGCTCTCTAAAAGTGCAAAGAATTGCCTTTTTTAACTTAGGTGTCTATCTGTTGCAGCCACCGGTTGTACAGCTATGTAACGCAGGTTGGGAAATCAGCATTCTTTGTTCGGTAACTCCAGCAAGCAATTAGGATGCAGGGAGCAAACATGTAATGTCCAGATTAAAATGAAACCAGAACCTTCCCTGCCAAAACGCCAACTAAGCCTATTTTGAGGTTCCTTAAAAGGTGGTTCAACTTCTTTTTTCTTCATGAATAGAATATCAGGGTTGGAAGGGACCTTAGGAAGTCATCTCCTCCAACCCCCTGCTGAAAGTAGGATCAATCCCCAGACAGATTTTTGCCGCAGATTCCTAAATGCCCCCCTCAAGGATTGAACTCACACTGCTGCATTTAGCAGGCCAATGCTCAAACCACTGAGCTATCCCTACTATGTATCTGCAGCCTGGCTGAAATGAGAAGTGCTGTAAAAGGGCAGAAATGCTAGGAGAGAGCTGTTCTGGTAGCATTACTGGCTCTCTAAAAACTGGAAACCATATAAGGGACTTTTTTCTTTCATGTAGCGGGGTGGTCACCTGCTCCTGCCCTGAAGGGCTTGAAAGCAGCCCTGTAGAGGGTTGCAGCTCTGAAACCTGGGCTGATTGGGGAAGTAGCCACAGCTGGGCCACGCCCCAGTCAAGCCACTGCTGGCCCTTATAAAAGGGCAGTGGACCGGGAGTAGATAGTCTCTTTCTAGCTGTAGAGGGAGATAGACTTGGCTGCAGGGACCTGAGCAGAGTGCCTGAGTGGAGCAGGGCTGGGGAAAGGCAGAGGAGCTGGGGAGGCTCCAGCCTGGAAAGCCCCAGGCTGCGGCCTAGCAGAAGGCCAATGGGTATTGGGGGTTGCAGAGGGCAGCCCAGGGGTAGGCCAAGGCAGCAGGTCCAAACCCCACCTTGCCAGTGGTGAGTAGGCTGATACTGCAGTCTGTCCCAGGGTGCGGGGGCTAGACAATGACTGGCAGTAGCCTTATACTGAGGCGAGGTGGGGATAGTGGGTGGGGGCTCCCTGGGGAGGCCCTGAGAGAAAGGGGTTACTGGACAGCACCCCAGATAATGGAGCCCTGGGTCTGGGAGGGACATGGGGGGCCAAATGGCAGTGGGACACTGGCCTGCAGAGGGCGCTCTGTGCTGGAAAGAGCTAAATCCCAGAGACAATCAGCAGGAGGTGCCGCAGGGGTGAGTCCACACATCGCTACACTCCAGATTTCCAATCCCATTTTGTTGGCCCAAGAGTTGAGTCTGGGATAAACCAGGTCAGGTAAAAGAAGCATTTCTTTCATCTCCACCTCATTTATTTTATAATTATGATGGGTACTTGGAGTTTCCAACTCAAGTCAAGTTGTGGCTGCTCTGCACCTCCTGACAACTAGGCCTCTTGTAGTGGATTGTGCCTTTAAGTGCTAGTGGCTGGATCCAGGGGGGTAGCCTGCAGAACGACCTCTGAGCAGGCTGCAGTAAAGGTATGCTTGATGGAACCACCTGGGCTGTGGTGTCTCTGCATCTTATACGAAATGGGAAAATGTCACCCCCACAATCACTCTTGTCCATGTCTATCACTTGCTGGAGTTAGGGCCTCGTACTTTAACCTACCCCTATTTCTCCAAACACAGCTCTGTTTTTAGCCTTGTGACAGCGCCCATCAAAAGCCTACAGCTGTCTTCACAAAGCCACTCAAGGTCACTTGGCAATCCAAGGAGGAGGCAGCGTTGCTTGTGACAATCATATTGGGAAAGATTGTCAGCTGTTAAATAGATTTCAGTTGCCTTTGCCTTTTTTATCCTCCTGAAACAACCGCTGCTCAAACAATTGTAATTCTTCTGATGCCTTCCTGGAAAACATTCGGCTTGGCTCGCAGCACAGTGTTGTGTAAATAAATATGTACCAAGCAGCAAAGTCAAGGAGGAGAGTGAATCCTCAAATAATTATGTAAATAAATCTGCACCGTGCTCTCTGCTATCAGCTACCATGTACATTTATATTAATCAGTATGGACGTTACTGGCAAGCGAATCTATTTCTCTGCATTCTCTTGGAGGCTCAAAATTAATGTTTAATTCCGCTCCTCATTTCACGGGAAGGGATATAGGGGCAGGCAGGGCTGTCTTATCTCAGCATCCCTTCAGGTGTCTCTGGGAGGCTGAGGCCAATCAAACTTTACATAAATAAGAGCATTTGGCACTCGAGAGTTTCTGAGATTGATCCAACACTTTTAAAGCACAATTGGGGAAAAACACAAACACTCATCTGCTAGGATTACATTTCATTTGTCGATCTCTCTTGACCTCTTGCGGGGGGGCTAAAAGACATTCAGCAACAGCTCAATTCAGAGACAGTTGTATATCCCCAGATGAACTTTTCTGATGCTTCATTGACAGCAACGACTTTTCTGCCAAGGAGCATGGCCCTGGATTTTGTATCCAAAGGATTAATTTGTCCAGGATTTGGCACCCTCAGTTAATCACAGAATAAGTGAAAAGAGGCAGTTGGTTCCTGCTGCTTCTGTGTGGGTTTGTTTTTGGTTTTTAACTCTCTTCGGCCTTTGAGTCATATATTTCAGGAAGAGGCGAAATCTTCATCTTTATGCAGGCACAGAGACTAGAACGCAACCTGAGTTGAGGGTGTTAGGTCCTGTGACAGGGTGAGCTGGCCCTTTAAGTGGGTTGGGGCTCAGCCTCACCTGTGTCAGATAGCTGGTAGCCCAACGCCCCAGGTGAAAGACATGAGTCCAGCGGTCATGTTGCAGGGGGACCAGGTGTGGGAATGCTCCATTTAAGAGCAGGAGATCCTCCAAGAAAGGGCCTAGGCTGAGTGCACAGGGAGAAGCCCTTAGTGGGAGGGTTATGGGGTAGTCAACAGGGATGCTGGAACGAGGGGTGCTGGGGGTGCAGCAGCACCCCCTGGCTTAAAGTGGTTGCCATCATATATAGGGTCTACAGTTTGGTTCAATGGCTCTCAGCAGTCCCACTATAAAAACTGTTCCAGCACCCCTGGCAGACAGCATAGTTGTCTAAAGACCCAGGGCTAGAAAACTATGGTAGCAGGTGCCATGCTATGAGGGGATGCAGCCACTGCTGTGTACAAGGTGAGGAAGACTGTGTGGAGCCTGGTAGGGTTGAAAACTGGGCCCAAGAGATGAGCTAAAGACTGTAGTGGTAGGAGCAAGATCCTGAGGAGAAGGGCCATGCCTGGCAGGAGGGATAACTCAGGTTCCATCCTCAGAGAAATCAAGGCAGTAGACAGGCCCAATTCCATTTGAGCTGAGTACCTCCTACGGGCCCCTAAATCGCTTGCTATAGTTTTTCCGAAATGCTTTCCCACAACCTTATGGCACCAGCAAGCTTCCTCCTGATTTCAGGATCGGTTCTTCATTGCCTCACGCCTTGTGGAGTCATTTATATTTACACCAGTAAAATACCATCAGATGAGAATGGCAGTGGCCTTCACTGACTTCACACTCACTTTACATTGGGTGCAGATGGTGAAGGGAAATGGGGAATCAGGCCCTTATTTTTTGTTGCCTTTTAAAAAGAAAAAAAAACAACTAATAAATAAATGAATTCAATTAAATAAAAATATGCAATTTTAAAGTCACGAGATTGCAAATGCAGTAGTCAGTACATTCCAAACGCTAAGGCTGCTCTCATAACATTCATTTTTGTGTCATTTTTTTAATTGCCACGAAAAAGTCAACATCAGCCAACCTAGCAAATTGCAGTGCTTGAGAAATACCGCAGTTATTTCCTATTCCAAGTATAAGGATACACGGCAGTGTCTCAGTTACCACAGTATAACCACTGGTTCTCTGTGTGTTTCTCTCATCACTGTGACATCTACGCCTTTGTGTATATTGGAGCTGAGCAAATAGCTTATCAAAATTCCCCTTTATTTCTGTTTCTGAGTTGTCTGGGAGCTGACTGTGACATTCATAAATCTGTGCCTTAGTTCGATGGTTTCTCATTTACTTTTTTCCTTTGAGTTTGAAGTTTGTTGTGGATATTGAGGTTCAACTTTGTACTGCATTGGCTATTTGTCATGTGATGATATTTCCCTTCCCTGATTGGAGAACTCATCTAACCAAAATAGCGCAGATTGAGCAGGGAATTGAGATTGGGTCTCCTACGCAAGCAACCTACTATAGGGTCATTTTGTCTCGTTGGCCCAATGACTATGCAAGTATCTGATACAACGTGGAAGAGCTTCAACAGGAGAGACTGAGAGACCCACCCCATAATACTCCATAGTCTGGTGGCTAAGGCACTATTCAGCAAATTGGGTCAAATTCACAAATAGTTTCAGCAGACCCAAAACTGCAATTGTTTGAAATAAACTGTCTGAAAAATGTAATCCCATTTTAGTCACGATCCCAGCACCTTTCCTCCTGGGTCGGCAGGAGCAGAAAAGATCCGTGTGGTGCATCCTACTACCTGGTCTGTGTGGAGAGGGTGTGCAGACCCCAGTTTGCAGTCCCTGTGGGAATGGATGAGGAGAGGGCAGGTCCCAAGTGAGGGATGGAGAAAGAGTGTGGAGCTACTTTGGGTCTGCTTCTCACAGATGGAAATGGTTACTCAGAGAGCAAGATGTTGGAGAACCAGAAGCAGTGCAAGGGCGGGGCACTGAAAATGCCATGAGGCTGTGACAACCAGATGTGTCCCCAGCATGTTCTCTGCCATTCTCTAAAGGGCCAGTTGCTCCTAGCTTTCCTGAAAGGGTCTCATTTCTACACTTAAAAACATGAGCACTTGTTCAAATAAAACAATGTGTGTTCTGTATAGAACAGTAACGGTTACTCCGCATACTCTTAAGCTTACTGTGCTTCAGTTTCCCTATCTGCAAAATGGGGATAATGTTTGCCAACTTCGTGGGGAGAGGGGCTGGGAGTCTTCGTAAATAGTTTTGACATGCTTTGAGATCTTTGGATGAAAATAACTAGTAAAACCTGAGCCTTGGGACAGGTGAGTAGCAGCCATCCTTCATGAGAGTCCCCCAAGCCGGAGGGTTTGTAATGAGCATCCCAGAGACAGGGGCCCATGTCTGGTCTCAGTACAGAGGGACGATGCCAGCAGCTTTGCTCCCCTTTCTGCTGAAGGAACTAGTGGTGAATCCTGTTGCACGTTCCTCTACCTGCCCTGAAGGGTTCAATGTGTGCGCGGGGGGTGGGGTGGGAATAAAGAGGCTAGTGGTGCTGTTCCCATGGGAATGGGCGAGTAGGAGTGAGGGAGCAGAGAAAAAATCTGCAATTATTGCTTTTTAAAAGAGAATCTGAAAAGGTGCTCAGTGGCTGTGCTTTGTTCCACTCTGAGCCCCGCCCTTTGGCAGGGGAGTGGCTTCTCCATAGGCATGTCTCACCTTTCCTCTGAAAATCAGAAGGATTTATCACATGGGTTTGTTGCATCTGGAGTGAGGAGCAAAAAATCCGGGAGGTGCTACTCAAAGGAGTAATGCACTCACACAGGTTGGAAGAATACAATTGTGTGTGGGCGGCGGGTCCAGTGAATCACTGCAGCCTCTCCTTCTGGCTTAAAACTGTGAACTTCACCGACTGAATGAGATGAATCCATAGAAATGAAATATTCCTTATGCGTCCCAGTCCGGCTTTGGGCTAGGCTTATTCTTATTCTTCTCTTAGGTCTCCATTGATAGGATGATCTCCTTCCTGAGGAGGGGTAAAGCATTAGTGTGGGGACAGGTCAGTTAGCCCGGGAGCTTGTAACAAGCGTCCCGCAAGATGCAGCAATGGCTTCACCCCGGAACTCCCCATCCATATCGATCAGACATTGGTCTCAAAGCATCAAAGCTACCTTAAGATGGTTTATCCAGAATGGGGAAAGCATATATCGCATACATTATTGGACATCTTTGTCCCCAGTAAAGCAGACCTAACACTTGTCCGATCTTTGAATGTTTTCATTGTTGGTTGCCACAAGGTGGCATTGCAGATTAAAAGGAAAACATCTCCTCTGGTATTCTGTAGAATAACAGAGGTCTGGGGACTAAATAAATAAGGAACAGAACCACCTTGAAACTGTTCTGAGTCCCTTGAGATAAAAGAGACCTCTGGTTTTCACTCATGGGAACCTGGTTTGAAAGAGTGTGCAGGAAAGGCTGTGAAGAATTCTGATTGCTTCAGAATCTGGAAACGTTTGGCCATTCAGATCTACTAATCTGCTACACCTTTGGCTTTGGTGTGTTATATATTTTTAGAACTGTGTGAAAGGCAGTGGCTTCGGCTCATAGGCTCTCTCCTTTCAGGTCACGTGAGTTCACACCCGAAGCAAAACTCGGCCTTTGCCACTATACTTTCCCTGATTTTCACCCAAAGCCATAAATTGGCCCAAGCTTGACCAAAATTCAGACTCACTGTAAAGCTGGTGAATTTCAGCAAATGGGGCACAGGCTTTGGGTTCGTTAAAAATAAATAAATAAAATAGACATCGAAACTTTGCAAGCTGCACCTGGGGGTTCCACTACAAAAGTTTTCCTCTGGTTCGTTCAATTTTTAGGCTACTGTCATGTCCAGCCCTTTGTGTTATAGGGTGTGAAGGCTTTGTTCAGAATATTCAAAGGTCCTCAGCTCCTGTTTGAATTCCAAATTAAGTGGGCAGAAGATTCCGGCATGATGGGTGCATATTGGGTGCTGAGCACTTTGGAATATCTGGCTAAACACTGAGAGCAAATCCCTATTCAGGAAATCCAGATTGCTGAATCTCATGGTTCATTTCACAATTTTATTCCCAGTTACCTGCATTATAAGCTCTTTGGGACAAGGAGTTTCCTGTTACTCTGTGTGTGTGTGTGTGTGTGTGTGTGTGTGTGTGTGTGTGTGTGTGTACAGCATCTAGCACAATAGGGCATGGATCACTGACAGACCTCTAGTGTCACTGTAATACAATTTCTGCAGTTACTAATGGCTCCTTTCTCAGTTTCTAGTTCTGTCCTTTTCACTGGCATTCGTTGGTGACTCACAACCACAAAGCTGATATCCTGTTTGCCACGTGCATCACGCAAAAGTAGCTGCGTGAAAATGAGTCTCTTATGGATAAAAACAACTGCTATATAGAACACGGTGTGTATGTGGCGAGGAAGCCCAAGTATGAGTAAAGCTGGAGAATCAGGAGGTCTTGGGGTTGTATGTTTGTAAGTGAAATAGTTTTTCATGTTCACCTACAGTTTGGGGCAAACTGCAGAAAGATAGTGTCTGTTCCAAAGGTTGCTGAGGTTTTTCTCTATGGAATTATCAAATTTCTGTCTGAGTCAAATGCAGGGGAATTGGCAATTTCCCCCCCCCCCCGTATATATTTGCTAGGGGAGATGGACTGGTGTGCAAGCACAAACACTAGTGAAAAATCTTTCACACATGCAACATAGTAGTGAATAACTTCTTATGGTTTCTGTTGAGGCTATTTTTGTACAGTCCATTTAACAGAAATCAAGAAAAATGCTCCTGTGTGTTTATACTGAAGGTATTTGATTCCCTCTCTGAAATAGCACATGATGGATTTGTTGAAGATATGAATTGTGCACTTAGCCGTGTTTTTGGTGAGCGAATTTTTTACAAACTAATGCTGATCTCACCCAACATGTCTGCTGTTCCTAAGTGTGGGAGACCCTCTGAGTGAGGCATTGGACTAAGATTCGCCTGACTTAAATCAATTCCTCATTCTGCTACAAGATTCCTCTGTGACCTTGGAGAAGTCACTTAGCCTGTCTGTGCCTCAGTTCCCCATTTTACAAATAGAGCTGATGATATGCTTATCTTGCCCATTCCTCTTGTAAGCGCTCGTTGGCAGGGACTGCCTCATACAATGTGTATTTAAAGGGCTATCATGTTGGGACCTTGAGGCTGGGATATCAAGTATTTAGCAAATAACAAATAAAATTTAGCCTATAGGTTGTAAATGAGCTGTTGGCTTTCACTATTCATGGTATGTGATTGGTCACCTTAGCGATGGCATAAACGTATATGGCTATGTAAAATCCAATTACATTAGGATAATTTAAAAGGGGAGGATATCAACCTTCATGCTTCTGGGAATGAGCCAACCACTAACATTAGGGGGTCAGGAAGACAGTTCCCCACGAGATAGATTATTCCATAACTAGCTACTGCTGGGTTTCTTGCACCTTCCTCTGAAGCAGCTGGGGCTGGCTATGCACTTCTGTCAGAGTGGCTAATGAAATAGATGGACCACTCGACTGAGCTGGTCTCCTAATGTCTAGATTGCTGTGGTATGTTTTTGCTTCTCGATGGGAGCACTGTGCCTTCTCTAAGAGAAAAGTAACAAATTATCCTGCATAATGCACATTCCAGAGTGAACATTTGGCCAAATCAACCTTTGTGCTAAAATAGGTGAAACTTTGGGAATTCACAGACACTTCCATGAGTGTGTCCATACTTGTTAAGAACATGACCCCCATGGCTCACCACCACCTGAACATGATGCTTTTATTCACACAAACATATTCACCAGCCAGTTCTGTTTTGGATGGATGATGACTGAGTCTGAAAGCGAGAAAAGCATCTTCCAGTAGGAAGCAACTACATAGATCCAAAACTGAGGACATATAGTATAGTGATGGAGTCTGCTAGTATCCAATAGGAAGTAGGCTAGAGAGAGATTTGGATGCAGCTTAGGGGTTCTCTGGGTAAAATGCTGAATATGGTTTCATCCATTGTGTTTACATGACTCTTAAATAAGGAAGCTTTGAAGGGAAACCTGCAGCTTCTTTATCCTGGAGATAAGTACAGACACCCAAGACCCTATTGTGTAAATATGACTCTTACACCACTATTAGTGGCGGGGTCTTACACAAACTGATGCAAACTGACAAGCATTCTGGTGCACCTGGAGGCTTAATAAATTTCTGTTGAATTCCACGCTAGTGGAAAGGCATATTCCTCCCCTCACTTGTTCCTGAATACACAGGAGTCGATTTCCAGCTGGTTGCAGTTTGATTTTAGACTTTGTTTTACTTTCATATCAAAACTGGATCCTGCTAACACATGTCAATGACCTGATCTAGCTATAGACCCTCAGGGAGGAAGTTTTCAGAGCATTGCACTGGAGTTTAGCCACCTGACAAATGTTAAAGTCAATTAACCGAATCACCCCATCCTCCAGGAACAACACAGGGAAGGATCTCGTTTTCCCTAGGAAAAGGGTCTGGGGGCTCCCTTTGTGGAGTTCCTCCCAGATCCTTCCATCAGAGGGGTAAGGTTTGATTCCCTGCAAAACAAATGGGCCAGGTACTTTATAGAACAAAATAAGATTTAGAGCCCAATTCCTGGGTCCAGCCAAGGTGCACTTGGCAGAGGACCAAGGGTGTCAGACTAATGTGTCTCGTTCTGGTTCTAACTTCCACCCCCTTTGCTGCAGCCTTAAGGAACCATTTCAGCAGCTGTGTATAGTCCTAGTTTAGAGAGATTCTGGCCATGCCCCCTTTCACTTGGCCACAGCCTCTACTCTGGGAGCTGAAAGAGGAGTGATAGTATGGAGCCACTATGCTACGTGACTGGGAACCAGAGAAAAAGGTCACACGAGCGCCGACAACCCAAGCCCATGGTGTTTCATAGATCTCAAGATTTATTCCATCCTTGTTCCTGCAGCTAGTCAGCTTGCATCCTGATGCAAGAGATTTCTTTGCCCACTCACTCCTGTCATGGCACTCACTGGCCAGATTCCAGTGGAGTTACACCAGGAATTAATGTAGCCCAACAACTAAAAGCATTCGCGGCCATAGGCCAAGACCCCTGATGTAGGTCCTTGCTATGGAAACCTCCTATTAGTTTGAATTAGAATTTAGGGGAGCAAAAGCCACTGGATTTGGCCCTATAAAATTGCCCAGCTCCTTTTTAAAATGCCCTACAGCCAGAGGGCCAGACTTCACCTAGTGCAAATTGACATAGCTCCTTTGACTTCAGTGCTAATGTGCACCAGCTGAGGGCTAGCCCTTTAGTATTTAACTGTACCTGGAAGGACATCTCCCTGTTCATGAAGACCATTGATTTGAGAATTACTGTTTGTATATCAGGAATACAATTGCCTTTTCTCAGTTGGCCGTGGCCAGCTGTGAAAGTTAAGTTTCCCCTCCTTCCAGCCATTCATTGTGCCTCTGAAGCAGCACAATGCGGTTGGTGGGGGGCTTTTAATTGACAAAAGAGGCACAAGGCTCTGGGGACATAACAAAGTCAGTGGGAGCATGTGAACAGCAATTTATTTTGTCAGTTCCAGTTCCAGTCACCCGGATATGTGAAAATTGCGGATGTCAGTTTCTCAATGTGTGACTTTGACACATCACATTAAAAAAAAATCTTTGTATTTTCTAAAGCTTTGGAAAATAAAGTAAAAACAGGGCGTCAGAATTAGCAAATAGAGCACGGCATTATGGGCATGGGTGTTACCCATCCAGGCCGTAGGAGGTAAAGCCGAGTACCCTGGACCACCTCAGATGAAGTGCTGCTGTTCCTTACTGCACATAGCCTGGAGGGGCTCCCTCAGGTTTTGAAAGGATGAAAGTGAAACTTTCCATTGAAACAATAAATATTGTGGGAGAGTTGCTGTGTGGTTACGACGGTGTCCTGGGACTTAGCAAACCAACGTTCAGTTCTCAGCTCTGCCAGGGACATCCTGTCCTTCTGAGAGCAAGTCACTGGGATCATCATAGGAGCCTAAGGGGGTTAGGTGCCTCACACATTAGAATGGATGTGCTGGACTGCATCTGGGCTCCTTTGAAAAATCACCATTCTCAATCTTTCTGAGATTCACTCCCCTCATCTGTAAAATGAGGACGAAGATAATACCTCCTTTCCTCCTCCCACTCTGTTTTTCTAGGATATTTAGACTCTAAGCCAGCATTTCCCAAATCACAGATCGTGACCCCGAGGTGGGTTGTGCCATCAGCAGATGGGGTCGCAGCTGTGTCCCTATTGTGAGGAGGGTGCCATTTTGCGCTGCAAAACTGAGTCCTCCAGTTTGCTCTTCAAAATGGTGTCATTCATGCTGGCTAGGGTTCTGGGAGGAAATAATTGATTAAAATGGAGTCATGCCAGCAAAAAGTTTGGAACCACTGCTGTAAAGTCTTCTGGGTGGAAACTGTCTTTCACTATGGATCTATACAGCCCCTAGCACAATGGAGCTCTGATCTTGGTTGGGGGTCTCTACATGCTACTCCAATAGAAATAATTATACTATCCTTTGTACAAATAAAGGAATTCTAGCAGTAATGTTGATAATGAATATTGTTTGGGCCTACAGCACTGGTCCAATAGTAATTAATAGTCAAGGGAGCAGGTTAGAAAAATGGCAACTGAGTTCATCCAACAGTTTTAACCAAACTTCAAGAGTTGGAGAGAGAAGTTCTCTGAGCCTCCAGAAAACTTCACCACTGTGAGGCAAACCCACAGCCAGACCGGGCTGCTCACTCAGGGGCAATGACTCACCTCACAGCCCGCTGGGGATATTAGTTGTCGTCTCCTTCACGTAGCCATGAGCACGGACATGTACCTGGCGCGGGGTCTCTCCCCCAACCCTGACACTTGCAGCATGAGGGAGACCCTGGCTCAGATTTACATCGAGTGCAACAGGTTCCAGCCCCTTTTCCAGCTCCTCCAGAACCTTCCCCTTAGGTTTTGGCTGCATCTCCTGATATTTGCACACCCGTCCATGGCCCCACAGAGTCACAAGAGATCTTCGTTAACCTCCTCCTGGCGCTGGCCAAGGTGGCCGTCCATTATACCAGGAGGAAGGTATTGGACGGGGGAGGAGGGGTGCTCTGCGACTGTGGGGCCTATTTCCAATCCTCCCTTAGGTCACGTCTCCGGGCAGAGTTTCTCTGGCCACGGCCACTGGCTTTCTGGACACCTTCAAGGAGCAGTGGGTGCTGTCCAGGATTCTCTGCCCAGCATCCCCCTCTGGTTCCCTGATTTTGACCCTATGACCTCACTCCCATCCCCATTTTATCATTTCGCTCCCCCTCCCCCCGTAGACTCTTTTGATGCCTGGGTCCAGTGGCTCCTTGCCACATCTAAAGCCCTCCATTCTGCCCACCAGCCTAAGGCAATTCAATAGGAGCCATGACTCACCCCTGTAGCACTGACTCATCTCTCAGGCATGCTGCAGCAGCCTATCCCTCGGCAAGGCCCAGGGCAGACGAACCCCAGGCACAGGTATTTCAATCTCCCCACCAGAACCGCCTGCAAGTTAGTCTGTGCATCAGCAGCGCTCGGCTAGCAACCCTCCTGCTGCCTCACGGTGTTAAACTCCCTCAACCTTCTAGCCTACCCTCAATCCTGTCCCTGCCCTAGCCTTGTCCAAACCCATTTCAGACTTGCCCGTAGCCTATTCTGACTTCACTCCAGCCCTGGGCCTGACCCCTACGCCCTTGGACTGACTCCAACACAGCTTCGACCGTCAGCCTGCATCCAGACTCTGACTACGATCCTGATTTGGTTTGTCTATGAACTCTGACCCTGGTTCTGACCCACAGACTGTCCCCGGACCCTGGTTTCAGTGCTGCCCGTGGCCCAGTCCCAACTCTCCATCTGGCTTCAACCACTGGTACTTGTTCTCGACCACTGCTCCAGGCCTGACCACCTGGACCAGAGCATGACAACTCTTGGCAGAAAATCAAGTGGCAACACCCTTCTCCCACAAAACACCCACATGTAAGCATTAGCAGGTCACGCCTGGCACCATGACCCTGTTCTCAGAAGTTTCAGAAAGCTATTTTTTCTAAATTTACCCTTTCATCTCTCCAGTCCAGGCCAGGACTCAGTGAGACCCTGGATACTAACGCTAGGCAGAACAAACTATTCAGTTAGCCTGAACTTAGAGAGCCCAAAAGAAGCAGAGAGTTTGTGTCCAGTGACCTCAAGAAGGAATACTCAACTGAAGCCCATAAGGCAATCTAATGAGGCCTGTGGCAGAAGCCACTAACAGCTTAGTCTCCCGAGGGTTGGAATACTCTGGTCTAACTTTGGTTGTTGGGTTTAATGTGTGGGTGCTGGGTGGTATTGGGGGCCTGTGGTATACAGAGTGTCGGAAGAGATGATCTAGTGGCCCCTTCTGGCCTTCAACTGTATGAGGCTACATGTGCAAGAAAAGGTTTGGTAGAACTGGGCCTTGCCACATTGGTAGCTGCTAACGTTTTCACTCAGGGCATGTCCACGGTATAGCGGCACAGCCACAGCACTGCGTCTTTCCAGCTTCAGTGCCATAGAGTAGATGTTACCTGCCTCAACGGAAGGGGTTTTTCCATTGATGTAGTTAATACACTGCTCCGAGCAGCAGTGCCTAGATTGATAGAAGAATTCTTCTGTCAACCTACACTGGTGGAGGGGGAGGAGAAGGAGGAGGTCAATCTAACTACCACCCTCAGGATGCAGTATTTTTCACAGCCCTGAGCAACGTAGCTAGGTCAACTTAAATTTTAAATAGAGACTAGGCCTCAGTGCAGTTGGAAAGTCCAAGGTCAACACAAGTAGAGTGGATTGCCTCTCTGTTTAGGACTAATTGTCATAAAGTCAAAGTTTATGATTTTGAAACAATTGATAAGATGACATTTCTTGTCGGCAGGGAAATCCTCAGCAGGAGTGTTTTTGTCTCCTGTAAATGGCTCTCCCTCTTAACAATGCTGTACATCATCTTGAACTGTGCTACGGTAACTTTCTCTGTTCATTTAAAAATGGAGAATAGGCAAATCTCACTTGTGCTTCGGTCAGGGCTGAAAGCAGCTTTAGTCTCACAGGACTGAAGACGTGGCTTTGAGGTGGGTCAGAGAAAGATCAGCCCTTGGTGACAGGGAGCAGTGTCTGAACTGGGCACAATTCAGTAAACCCAAGTGGATCTCTCAGCCGTTGGTAAAATTAGCAAGGATCTCCTGTACTTGTCCATGTAAGCAACATTCTCTTGATGACTTCATACCCTATGATCCATCTGCCAGTTTCTGGACTCTGTGCAAAATTGCCACAGATGAAAAGTAGCAGCATGAATTCCACGTTCATGGTACAAAGTGGCAGCAATCTTGTTGAATATGTCAGACAGCAATTGCCTTTCCCATTCACTCCATGGTTCATCGAGCCCAGTATCCTATCTCTGACATTGGCCAGTAGCAGATGCTTCAGGGGAAAATGGCAATTATGGAATAATCAGCCCACCAGGAATGTTTACTCCTAACACTGTCAGTTAGGGGTTGATTTAAGCCCTGACTCAGGAAGTTCTAGTCAACTAGATCACAGTTAACTTTTTCTCTCCAAGCCCCCAAAACAGGAAAGCATGAATGGTGCTTACGTGCTTTCCCAAACAGGGATGAACTTAAGCCCATGCTTAAATGCTTTCTTGAATCAAGACCAGCATCGGTGTTATGCTGTACTTTGTTCATGGTTGGAAATGGGACAATATTAATCTGGGAAAATTTGCTATAGAGAAGCTAAACCTAGTGCAATGTCTCAGGAACTCAATGTCATGCTGAAAGCTAATCCCCTGTTTGCATCCAAAAGAGAGTGTGCTTAATGGATGGCACCTATTACTCACTGCCATACAGTGTGCCTTCTCAAGCACTGCAACAGTCTGTTCTTTCACCAGCTAATGTGTCAAATTTTGATCTGGTCTCCTATTGTGTTTTCCATTTATTCCCAAGGTTCTGGAGAAGGTCACTGCATTACAGCATCAGCAGCACCTCCGTACACATGATCTCATCCATAAATTCTAGGCTGGCTTCAAGCAGGGGACATAGCAGCCCTGAGACTGCCCTTTGGACAGTTTGTGCAACTCATCTTTTGTGGGAAGCTGATTTAAGGATATGTTCGCTATGAGTGCTTCTTAATCTCTTCACCACTACTGCTTTCAGCACAGTGGACCACAGTGTCCTTTTGGAGTGCTTGAAGCAGATGGAGAATCTGTCTGGAATTGCTCTATCTTGGTTCAAATCATATCTTACAGAACACCGCCAATTCCTTTGTTACGTATTCCACTCCTCAGTGCAGATTTATCTTTTGGTCCTGCTGGGCTGTCCATTGCTTTGAAGTGTATATTCGATCCCTCTTGCTTCAATTATTTTTCAGCATGGCCAGAGTTATCCCTGTTGTTCTGATGTAGCAAGAGCTCTCTTGGTGGAGTTGTTTTGTCTGCCAAAGTCCAGAGGTGATTGGGAAGGAATTTTGTCTCATGGTTAGGGTAGCAGAATGGGAGTCAGGACCCCCAGATTCCTATGGACCTTGACTAATAACTCAGTTTGCACCTAAGTTTGTGCTGCAGTTTGCTCAACTATAAAACAAGAATGACAATACTTACTTTCCTCATTTATTATTATTCATTCCTTTCCTTACTGCCTTCCTCCTGCCAGAGCCTTTCCCCACGGCGGGAGTCTTTCTCTTCTGTGGGGAAAGACTCCGGCAACTCCCTGTGGTGGGGGAAGACTCCAACATGGAGCCTTTCCCCACTGCTTGTCTGCTGCTGGAGTCCCTCCCCTGCTGCCTTCCTGTTTCAGGAGCTTTTCCCTGCAATGGGGAAAGACTCCAACAGCAGGGAGGCAGTATGACACCACACTGCTAAAAATAGCAGTACTGATGGGGGAGACATTGCTTGGGCATGGAGAGAGCCACCCATATGTAGGGTACATACCCACAAGGTTCAGGAGTGTCTTTACTCTACTTGCCTAAGCAGTGCCTCACCATCTACGCTGCTATTTATACCCGTGTTAGGGGGTATGTTGTGTATGTTCTCTACATGCTGCTGAAAGGAGTATGCAATGTAGATATACTCCAGGATAGAGCCTAGCCAAGAAGCCATTGGATGGAAAGATATGGAAAACTCCATTATTTCTTTGCATCTTTATTCCATAGCTTCTTTAAGAGGTTTCTAGGAATGCCCCACTGATTTCTGTGAGGTGAGCAACCCCAAATAAATAAACATACTAAATGGAACAGACTCTTCCTTCCAAAATGAGATTTGGCTCAAGAGGAAAGGGCCATTCTCAATGTAGACACAGTATCCACGTTGTCACTCCTCTTTATAAATACAACTACAGCACAACTTTAAAGCCAATACAGACGCAGAGGTCTACTATTTGCTCACGCTGAGTGTTAATTCTGTTATTCCTATCAATATACAGGGAGGAACAGATGCTCACTTTTTTAAAATCGTGAAAGTTGTGCAGGCTATTGGCTTCATCGGGCTTGGAACCTAAGGTATAGTTACATAGAATCTGTCTTACTGGATCAGATAATTACTCCAGTATCATGTCACCATGAGAGCCAGAACCGTCTGCTTCAGAAAAGGGCGGTGGGTGGTGCTGGAAATAGGCGTAATGCACATAGCCAACCAAGCAATGCCCTGTGTTTTGAACTATTACCCTGTATTTCTGTAATGCCTTCTAGCTGACGATTGCAAAGCACTTGACCAACATTTTTTTAACTAAGCGTAAAGTAGCCCCTGTGAAGTACAAAGCATGATCATCCCCAGCCCAGCGGGGATAAGTGACTTGCCCAAAGTCACACAGGAAGTCTGTAAAAGAGACGAGGAGAACCCAGATTTCATGACTGCCAACCCTATGCTTACTTTCTCCAATGACTTCCTTACTCTTGCAGTATGGAATACTCCTTTTACTATCTGAGCTCTAGTCACTCTATACTGACTGCAATAAGCTTTTAACATAAATTGAAACTGTTTTAACTTGTGCGGATTATAAGACTCAGTGTACTCTACTAGCAGAGAAAGAATAGTGAATAGCAAAACAGCAATAGTAAATTCTTAGAGACTATTAATTACTCCCCATTCTGATGCAATGGGTTTATCATAGTCCTTGTCCTGTCCCAGTCAGGAATGGAAAAATCCAAAAGGAGAGAGTAGAAGGTTCCAAATAGGGGTTTTAATGCCAGGTCTTTTTTGGGGGTGGCTGGTTGTTTGGATAAAGTATACCATGGAAACAAGCCACAGTTGTACAACTGGTACCCACATCCAGTCATTTCAAGCAGGAAATAGGCTAGCCAGAAGTGAAGTGACATGATGAAGGACAAGGAGGGGCCATCCATGGCTGTTAGAAATGTCACTAGAAAGGTAATTTTTCCTGGTAACTATTTTGGGGGGCTCGGGGAGCAGAGTGTGGCTTTCTTGTGGTTGCTCAAGTTGGCCAGCTCCCAACTGCTTTTGGAAAAAGTTTATTTTTATAACTGTTGCGTTTATCGGGGGAGGGAAAGCCAAGTCTGTTTGCTGCAGCACTTTGGCACAGGCCTTTGGAAATCATTTTAGCAATGCTCTGCCCTGGACAAAGTGCATTTACTTTCCAACCTCTGTCCTCACTTCCAAGCAATAAGCTACCGAAGGCTTCATTTACAGTCAAACACTCAGTTGAGTTCCTATCGGCAGCCGTTCTTTCCTGCAGACGTGGTACATTGGATTTTTATTTGTCAGAATGGGATGAAGGGAAAGGACCATATCCACCTAATGGTGTCTGACTACCAGTAAATGGTGGATATTCCAGAAGGAGGTATGGGGCACAGGATATCTTCAGACATAATAAATCCAGTGAGCTTGTTACAAGACTGCCAAAAAAGGCACATCACTTGAGAAAAAAGGAGCTTGTGCCATTTCCTTTGTTCTGTTTCATGCACAGCTTCCAAATATATGAGGCCACATCCTCAGCTGGTAGAAATCAGCATTAAATTCAGCAGAGCTGTACTAATTTCCAGCAGCTGAGGATCTGACCCATCAGCTGAAAAAATGTTGGGGTGAAAACCATGCACTGTTTTCAGTTTTTGATTACTTTAACATAAGTAAAAGCTGCTCTTTGATCACAGTACCAAACCAGTTGACATTTCATAGTGTCTTCGGGGAAGGGAATGTTTGGTTAATTTTATGGAGTATATTCAATGTAGGTATGATTAAGGTGTAAGTCATCAAGTACAATCATTGGGCAAATAATAAAGAAGAAATTATGTTTTTGAGATTTTAAAACATAAGTTATTGGGCTCGATACAGGGGCAACTGGTGAAATGTAAGGGCCTATGGCAGGGGTCCCCAACGCGGTGCCTGCAGGCGCCATGGCGCCCACCGGGGCGTCTAAGTGCGCCCACGTACTGGCCAGTGGATGAGCATCCGCCGAAATGCCACCAACAAGCAG